>NC_030418.2:18540421-18840421 GCF_001660625.3 Ictalurus punctatus
GTGCACATTTGAAATGTCTTACTAATTATGCAGTTATTTTTTAAAGATTCTATAAATGCAATAACGTTGCACTTGTTAATGAAAAAAAAAATAGAGTCAAACTGCAACGATGCCATCTATAGGCTATTTAGGCTAAGAAGAACAATCACTGGTCGCAGTATCGGAAATCTTATCGCGTTTAGAAAAGAAAATGGCAATTATTGGTGGTCTAAACCAAATTATGCGACTCACTAAAAAAAGAACCGAAATTCTGATCACCAGTATGGAGCACGTGACAGCGTGAATTTGAACAATATAATATCCTTTCCTGCTCAAGTACACGTCTCTAGCTGAATGTTAATTGTTCTAGCAATTTTAAGAGGTTCTTCATAAAATACAGGGTGTCCCAAATGTCTCGGGAAATTAACACTTAGGTAAATGTCTTCTAAAAATGTTTATAATTCTAAAGGCCTATATAAGAATGGAACTGTTGCGGACGAACCGAGAAGTGGACGTCCACGAACATCTACTGACGAAGGCACTACCGACGTGGTGCTGGCAAACATAGTCCCCTGTGTATGGAGACTTTTGAGGTCAGGGTGTCGCTGGAAGACACCCACGACAGAGACATATGGAGAAAATTGATTCGCTGTGGCGATCCCTGAACTAGGGAAAAGCCGAAATGAAAAGAGGGAGAGAGAGAGAGAGAGAGAGAGAGAGAGAGAGAGAGAGAGAGAGAGAGAGAGAGAGAGAGAGAGAGAGTATGGTGACTTTTGATGTTTTGGTTTGGGGTTTTTTTTTTCAAAAAAGTGAAATTAAAATAGGTAGACCTACATTAACGAGGTACAATTTCTAAAGTGTTCCATTTATGACGTACACCATAGCTAGTCTGTAGTTTTGAACAGTAAGTATGAGCGAGATAATTAAGCGAGATCAGGAGAGTTGCTGATTGCAGACGGTAGGAGACGCTGGTGTTACTAAGATCCACGATAGGTGAGCTTCTATATACAGTCGGCTATATAGGCCTATATAAAATATAGAAAGATTTATCAAATTATATAGCCTATATCATGACATATATTATACAATTACATTATATTAGTCTACATCTTTTGTACTTTTGTTTCTGTTTCGTGATATTTCTGTATGAGTGAACTCTTCTACCTAAATCGTCAATTAAGGACTAAATTGACGCAATAAGGATTTTTTCTCCAATTGCAGTTTAGTTTGGAGGATTTAGATTAGCAAGCAAACACTGACCGCAAAATCCAGTACAGTTCAAGATTAACTGAATTAAAAGAATGGAACTAATAAATGGTCCCATTGCCCCATACAGCGATATGACAATTTCACGCTAAATTACAATATTTCTTTATACGTTTAACTTAATAGTATGAAAGAAAAACATCTTAGTAGCTACTGAACTTTCCAAACAAACGTTTAGCCTTAGATGTTGGATCATTTCTTTTTCATTCATTCTTTCTTTCTTTCTTTCTTTCTTTCTTTCTTTCTTTCTTTCTTTCTTTATTTATTTTTCAAGGCAACTCTGTGTAAAATAAAAAAGAATCTGCTAATGTTCAACATTTATACCTTCTACTACACATATAAAATGAAAGTTGCTTTCCTGAAAGCCATTCCGTGCTCCAGTGAGTTCGCAGTTTACAGTAAGACCACACGCTCAAGTCTGTTTCAGTGACAAATCTGCATTCTCAAAATGAACTATGGTTAAATGGCATTGATCTTTAATTAAGGAGGCCTACTTCTGAAAGCTCTCGGCGGAAGAGGCTGAGTGGGCGGGGTTACACGGCACAGCCAGCGCATTGGCGCACTATTTCTATAGAAGAGGAGAAAGTGTTGATGCAGGCTTGACTTATTCTGACACATTGCTTGTTGATTGGCCCAGAAGGAGTTTCACCACAATTAAGCCAAAGTAAAGGTGGAAGACTGCGTCAATGCGTCCAGTGAAAGCCAGGGTGTGCATCTTTAAAATAATAATAATTATTATTAAAAACGACAGCAACAAGAACTGTGACATCTAGCCCACGCACCGTCTACATTTGTGGAGCATTTTTGGAACTACATATTTCTGATCAGAAGGTTATATAAATGTTGTAAATGGCGAGCGACAACTCTTCGTTCTTAATACATAACATTTTGAATCGAGGTCTTGATTCTCAGAAAACTAATCGACTGTCCCGGGAATACAGCGACGAACTTGTGAAGGCAGAGCTGCTCGGGAGGGTAGCAGGAATAAGCTGTCCCGGATCCACTGATGGAAACAGAAAGGGAAGCATCGTGTACGGACACAGCAGGCTCGCTCCCTGTGCGCTCGACCTTGACACATCATCGGACAGACAGTCCTGTGGAGAGGAGTCTACAGGAGAGGAGACAATACATATAGAAAACAGACAAAGTAAGTCTAGAATTTAGAGGATTTTTTAAAAAATTAAAGAAATACGGGTTTATGTCTCACAATCTGTAGCTTCTAAACTCCACTAATCTACCCAGTTTAGTCGTTTGTTTAACATTGGCTTCTAGGCTGACATATAGGAGATAAGCGTGCTGAGAGATGCGCTACAAAAAGCCTGAAGCTTTTTCCATTAACCGAACAAGAAAAGTCCGGAGATTTGGCGCACTTAATCACTTTATCCGTTCTTACACAGATCTTGATGTGCAAGTTCCAGATTTGGAGCGAGAGAAGAGGGAGAGCTGTGCTTTTGCGGATCATCACCCGAAAGCCAGTAAGAAGCGGTGCCGCGCCGCTTTCTCGCACGCGCAGGTGTGTGAGCTGGAGCGCCGCTTTAACCTGCAGCGCTACCTGTCCGGCCCGGAGCGCGCGCACTTGGCGGGAGCGCTCAAACTCACCGAGACTCAGGTGAAGATCTGGTTCCAGAACCGCAGATACAAAACGAAACGGCGACAGATGGCGGCCGAGCTCGCAGCTACCTCGGCGTCCACACTGGCCAAGCGAGTGGCTGTGAGAGTGCTAGTGAAGGACGACCAGAGGCAGTACGGAGCGGATGATTTCCTCCCGCCTCACTACATGCGCCTGTACCATTCTTATCAGTGCTGCCCTTACATGTACTGCGTTCAGCCCTGGATCTCGAACAGCGCGCTCAATGGAAACCTGTACTGACACCTTCCTCTGCTTCCCACTCACAAGCAACACGGGTTTTTTTTTTTTTTTTTTTTATTCAAAAATGATTTTAGGACACTGGAGAGAGCGTAATTTTGTAAGCTAAATGGTTGGAGACTCCAAAGATATAATGATCTTGAACGATGGCTTTTGATTTTGTTCTGACAAATGAAAGCAAATGATTATATATTTAAGAGATGAAAGTAAGTGGCTAAATTTTTGTTTGTGACAGCTACAATAATTGATAAAAATCGAATTTTGTATGCCATTTGTGATTTATTTCTATCACCCTTGGTTAATAATGTACACTAATGATCCGCTGTCATATAAAAAGTTTACTCTGCACACTGTACCTCGACATTGAATGAACTGGGTTTTCCATCCAAGTTGGTTTATTTGAAGTTTGACATAGTTAACCAATAAATAAACCTAAATCACAGTGAAAGTCTATGTCAAATGTCACTTTATATGGTTTATAGAAAACTTACGCGATGAGTTACGTTTGTAAGTGTTCTTTCAAGAGAAAATGATGATGAGGTAGTAAAATGAACAGTGGACCATTTTAGTCCTGATATTCTGTTGCGCTTTAGGCAAATTTTAAGCCTCTTATCCCTGCTAAAACAAATGAAGAAGGATGAGGTTTAAATCGGGGAGAAATGCAGAGTTAGCTCGTGGATTTAGCATATCCACTGAATATATAATAAGTCATTGTAAATATTGCATACACAAGCCCGATAAAGCCACTCATTTGCATAGACAGCAATAATAAAATGGAAGCTAATTTGAATTTATCATGCACTATAGACAAAAGAACATTGTTGAACACAGCATTAAATGCAGTGACAAATATTTTATTCACAGAGATATATTCTTAATTTAACTTTTAAAAAAAAAATACTGGCATTTTTATATTTATTTATATGAGCCTATATGTAGAGTTATTCGACATGCCTGTAAATGTCAAAGATGTTAAATCCCTTTATGGGAAATGTAAAGAAATTATAACAAAACTTAGACCACAAAATCACAATAAACATCTTATTCCAATAATATTAAATAAACTAATAATTAACAATATATTAAATATGTTGAAACACAGTATCAAATTCACCACAGTTATGATGCACTGACTAATCCCCATCGCTTCTTTAAATTAAGAAACATATTCCTTCCAATAAATATCCAAATGGTTTCGATGTATTGAAAATAAAAATACATAACTGCTGTAATATATTTTCATTACAAATATTGCATATCGGGTTTACAGTTAAAATTCTGATTAAATTGCCTTAAAATTCTGCATTAAATGAAACTCAAATAGTGTCTCTTTATTCAGTTCACATTATCACTAGATACATATTCATTGAAAACACAAAGCAAAACAATTTCAAGTAAGCAATTTTATTTAAAAATATGATTATTATTTAAATTAAATTAGTAAAACCACAATAGTAACACTACTACTTCTACTACTACTACTACTACTACGAATAACAACAACAACAATAATAATAATAATAATAATAATAATAATAATAATACTTTTAAATAGACATATGACACATTTTCAGAGTTCAAAGTGGTCACATAGCGACCTTAAATGATCATCTAAATCATTAAAAATAAACAACAATCTATCTCTTATTACTAAGAGAATTATATTGTCTATACAGTTAAAGTCACATTTTACCTCATTTCAATTCACGGCACATGACCTGTTTGGCATTTTAGGGACAGATACATTCAGTGGAGACTGCTCTCCATCCACAAGTCTATCATCATGTAGGCCTAGCTGAGGCAAAAGCATGGGAAACATTTTGACCTGGATGCTGTTAATAGCACTTATATTAATTATATAAATTATATATTGCAAAATCATCTGATTACAGTGTAAGTTTTGAAATATTTCCGCAATGTTGTCAACGTGTTATTAAGACCAGCAGACACACTTTTATGTATTTGCTAAGACACTGAGGAGGCTAATTGTCTTTTACAAAGAATATAAACGGAGTTGAAAAGAAATAAGCAAAAAGTTAATGAAAATAAAAATTATATAGTTTTTATTATTGTTCATGTTAAGTATATCTGAATTCATGGCCTATGAGCTCAAGAGGCTTTTGCACACCTCTGCATGATTCAGATACCGTCAATAGACCATGTCGGTGTTTCAAAACACAGAGTCTGGCCAGAATAGATTAATAATGTGCTGTTGAAAGGCCAACACCTTCATAACGAAGTGAGACCAAGGCACTCAGAAGCGTTAACTGAAAAGTCTTTTGCGTGATATGTTGGTAGTTCAGCATGACACAGTGATCAAATGCCGTAATATGTAAACAAAATATTCACAATATTCACAACCAGTAAAAAATAAAACAATACATTTAATGACAAAAAGCAACAATCATAAAGAAAATTCAGCAGCTCGTTTCACTCATGTTTATTTAACAAAAAATAAAAAAATAAAATAAAATAAAAACAGTAAAACACCAGGCTATGTTTGGGGGAAGGGTTTGGTGAAGTCTGACATTTAGGTTAGAACTGACATTTAGGTATATGAAACAACATACAAAATATGACCGCATTTAAATTCTCAAAATAATTGTAATAATTACATAATAATTGAATTTAGTTGTGAAACAAAGCAGTGTCACTTCTGAAAAGTTTTTACGTCTTCTTGTAACACTGTGTGTCTATTAAATGGTGTAAATCAAAATAACCATCAGCATAAGCTCACCATAATTGTAAGACTTCCTAAATTTGCGAAAATAGGACCTGCTATTCATTTTGAACCATTTCATTCATATAAATATGTGTTAATGCTATACGAAGAAAGATTTAGAATAAATGTGTCTACATTGCTATGAGACAATGACAAGCTACATATATATACATATAGTAATTTGAAGCACTTTCAAAATCATTGTCATTGACAGAAGCGTCTCTGGAGTCCAATCTAAATATCTAGATATTTTTTATTTATTTTTTTATTTTTTTAACCCTATAAGGACTCTGCCATGGTAGAAAAACAAAGAGGCATCATATTTTATTATCACTATCTTATTTAAATACAAATATTTATTGTTTTATGTATTTTCTTTAAAATCAGCAGGTCCAGACCTACCTTCCTCATTCACAACTATACAACTTTTCCGTGTAGTTTCACTTTGGTTACTGAACCATTCATAAGAACTTTTTAATAATATGCTTTAAGAAAACCCGAATAACTGAACAAGATAGGCGTTTAAAGGGTTACTTTATATAGATAAAACCCCAATTCCGAAAAAATTGAGACAGTATGGAAAACGCAAAGAAAAAAGAAGTTATTTGAAAATTCAATTCACCCTGTACTATATTGAAAACACATTATTAACACAGTATTTGGTGTGTTACTTTGTGAATTTTATTTATTTTTGAAAATATACACTCATTTCAAATCTGATGACTGCAACATACTCCAAAAAGTTGGGACGGTCGACTGTTTACCACTGTGAAACATCACCTTTTCTTTTAATAACACCAGTTGGTTAAGTTTAGCAAGCTGAATTTTCCCCCATTCATCCGTTATGCATTTCTTTAGCTGTGCAACTGTACAGGGCCTTCGTTGCCTTATTTTGCCCTTTATAATGTGCCACACATTCTCAATCGGAGACAGGTCAGGACTGCAGGCCGGCCATGCTAGCACCCGCACTCTCTGCTTACGCAATCATGAGCTTGTAATCCGGGCAGAATGTGGTTTGGTGTTGTCCTGCTTTGGATGGCAGTATATGTTTCTCCAAAATGTGTACATAATTTCCTGCATTAATGTTGCCCTCACAGATGTGCAGGTTACCCATGTCATAGGCACTGACACATCCCCACACAATGACATACACTGGCTTTTGGACCTGACGCTGATAACAGCTCGGATGGTTCTTTTCCTCTTTGGCCCGGAGAACACGACGGCTGTTTTGTCCAAAGACTATTTGAAATGTTGACTAGTCTTACCACAAAAGACGATTCCACTGTGCTACTGTCCATCTCAGATGAGACCGAGCCCAGAGAAGTCGGCGGTGCTTCTGGACAGTGTTGATGTTTGGCTTCTGCTTTGCATAGTAAAGCCTTAACTTGCATCTGTGGATGCAGTGGTTGACTGACAAAGGTTTACCAAAGTATTTCCGAGCCCATGTCAGGATACCCAGACGATCGGAGATCATACACATTCAGAAATGGTTTTCGGCCTTGCCCTTTACGCACAGAGATTTGACCGGATTCCTTGAAGCTTTTAATTAAATTGTGCACTGTAGAAGGTGAAATGCCACAAATCCTACTGATTTGTCTTTGGGGCATGTTGTTCTCAAAGTGTTGGATTATTCGCTGATGCATCTGTTGGCAGAATGGTGAGCCTTGACCCATTCTTGCTCTTGAGGGACTAGACCTTTTTTTGGAGGCTCCTTATATACTTGGATTAGATGATTGCCTCACCTGTTTCACATCACCTTTTTATTTCAACTTGTCACATCGCTATTAGTGCTAAATTGCTCCTGTCCCAACTGTTTTGGAACGTGTCTCCAGCATCAATAAACATTTACCTTAAAAAAAAAACTATGCAGTTGATTAGGTAAAATATCAAATACCTTGTCTTTATATGTTTTTTGTTTAAATACAAACTAAAGCACATTAACAAATTAATCCTCTTTGTTTTGATTAGCATTTTCCATACTGTCCCAACTTTTTTGGAATTGGGGTTGTTTTATATATATATATATATATATATATATATATATATATATATATATATATATATATATATATATATATATATATGTGTGTGTGTGTGTGTGTGTGTGTGTGTGTGCGTGCATCTATATGAATATAAATTATATATGTATATATATATATATATATATATATATATTTATATATATATATAAATATATATATAATGTAAATATATATAAATATATGTATATAAACTGATTATACTGTAGAGATTTAAATATTTCCTTTATTATCCGTTAAGTGTACAAATGTAATCTCTTTAATCTATACCACAATTGCTTACAGGGTAAATTTTAAAATGCAGGGACCACATGTATGTATAAAGTGCTGTCCTTCTTACACCATTAGTTACAAGGATACACAATAAATACATGGATGTTTGTGTGTGTATGTGAATATATACAGATAAATATTTGTGTACACACATATACATACACATGTATGAAGTCCCCAGTACACATGTCTGCATTTATGCAAAAATGCATAGCAGAGAAGTATGCAAACACTTCATTTCAATGTGAAGGGCATTGCTTTTTGGTTTTGTGTGGACCAGTGTGAGCAAGCCTTAGCCAACCCCCCCCCCCCCAAGCGTACTTCACACGCACATATACACATGCAAACGCACACAGACACAAATGCACGACTGACAAATTGGAAGAATTCTAGCGTTGACTAGATCACTTTTACCTACTTTAAAGTTAATCCCTTCAATTATATCACACACAAGAGAGACCATAATCCCTTGTGATTTGCCAGGGAACTAAAATAGGTGTGACAAAAAGGCAATGTGAGACACACAATCCAGGGCTTTGACGTTTCTCAGTCAATTCTGTTTCGGTAGACTGCATCAAAATGCTTTGTAAAGAGGGACTGTTCTTCATTGATAGAGTCATTTCACACACTGTGCAATTAGCTACATTTCTCATTGTTAATATTGTTGAGAAATCTCTTTTTTCTTTGATATGAAAAAAAAACATAGCCTAAACCTTATTATTTCCGGGGTGTGCCAATGTCTTTCAAAGATTTTCACTGCACAATGAAAGATAGCACAAAAAATAGACTTTAGCACTTTAAATGAAATGTCTGAGTCATAATGAATATCTACACACACACACACACACACACACACACACACACACACACACACACACACACACACACACACACACACACACACTCACTGTCTTAGGTCTGAGACTCACTAAGCCAACGAGCTTCCAGGTGAGAACATATGGACTGAAAGAGGAAGCTCACAGCACTTTGCACAGCACCATTGTGGTAAAAGAATTAATGCGGTCACCTAGGCTCAGCAAAGGGCAAGAGAGAGGAAGGAAATGGGCTGCAGTTAATACCTTTGTTTGGAGAGAGTACAGCTTCCCAGTGACCCTGTCTTCTAAACCACATAAGTTCTTCCATACTGCATACACCCCCACCCCTGCCAAAAATCCATCCCACAAGGCTGTTCGGACTGCTCCAGAAACTATTAGCTGATAACATCACCGTATGGTGGAATGTAAACATTTACAGTAGAAACCATAAGAGATGAACTCCCTCAGCTATACTGAATCCATCACCCTCTACTCTCATTTTTTTCTAGCAAAAACTGAACTAAGGTTCTCCTGTTTAGTTCCACATAACATAATTCAACAATTCAATTTTCTTGTGACCAAAAATACAATGTAAGTGGTATTTAAGCTTTATATAATATAAATCTTGAGAACTTAGATTTACAAAGCTAACTAAAAAATGGAATGGACATTTCCTCTTTGTTCACAGTTAATCCCCACCAGCCTTGTAGTGTCATCAGGATTTAATTCCATGGAAAAAAGGTGATGAGGATCTGAGCCCTCCTCTTTACTTTCTTGTGGATGTTTCCATGGTATGGGACGCCACTGAAACAATCTCTTTCACTAATGTTTCCTAAAGCACTGTAGAAGGTCACAGACAAGGTCAGTGAGTGACTGCTTAACAAATAGGCCCACCCAGGACATGCATACTTACTGATGTGTGTACCACACATTTGCCTAAATAAAACGTAAGCATTCTGAATCAAATGCTCAGAAAAGTGGCCTATTAAGAAGAACAAGTGAATTATATGCCATATTATGGGGATTAAAATAATATAGTGACATAAAAATGACATTACTTTGCTATGCTTAAAAGGTTTTTCCCTGTTTGGTTGTGCAATAAGTTTGTGAGTGTGGGAACATGGTGTTTCTTGGCACTGTGCTGTGAATATTTCTCCACTCCACTGGCCATAGATGGCCTGCTGAGAAGGCTGATATCCTCCAACCTGTTACATTTCCTCAAGATACTTCCCAACAGGCTGATCTCTCACTCCCTGAGCTCTGTGTAAGGAATTTAAATGTTTTAATTACCACAGATAAGGGAAAACAAGGAGTGCATTGAAAAGCATTGACACTATGCAGCGTCTCCTATCACTACTCAGATAGGTCGTCCACTTAGAGCCTCTTAGAGCTTCTTACCAGCTCAGACTTGGCATGAATCCCTGTGTCCTTGTGCTTTTTCGGAACTACTGACCTTGTGGTTAGCCAGGTAACATGCATGACATATGACTGAGCTATAGCCAAGTCAAGAGAAAATTTACAAGAATTTTCTGAACAAAGACTGTCTGGCCTTGAACTGGTTCTGTCTTATGGGAGTGTAGATAAAGTTCTCTGGAATAAAGGTTGCTGTTCTTCACACAGACTATATGTGTGATTATGTATTATTTTGAAATAGGTCTTGAGTATTAGCCAATTCAAGCTACAATCCACAGCAGGGTGTGTGATATAGGTATTATGGGTGTAACTAAAATGCTAACAGATATGATGTAAAAGGCAAAATACATTCTTTAACTCCAGTTATTTCATTAGGTGCATTTACACACTCACCCCCAGCAAGTATATCACTCTCATGAAGTGTGCAAAAATCAAATAATTCAAAATATAACCAACCGTGAACTTATGTTTTGGAAATCCTAGATGATTCATTGGCGTTCCGTTCATATTCAGTTCACTACACATTAATAAAAAGTATGGATAAAGTCAGTCTTAAGCATGAATATCAGTGGTATGTTTTTAAAGGATTCCTTAGCCCTTTCCTTAAATTCTGTAAATTAATTATTATTATTAAATAAATTATTAATGTCCTCGAATGCAATAATTAGTCAAAGTATAGCAGGATATTCATGAATTCAGTTTTAGAAGTCATTTCTGCAGTTTTTTTTTTTATTAAAAAAAATTATTTTATTTTTACGAGCTAAATGATCACAGTTTGCAGCACCTTAAAGGTTATATGAAATTCTGACCTCTGTCTTTACATCTGAGAGCCCAGTGGCTTATTATTTCTTTATGGTGATTCGTGTAGATGTCAGATCTTTTTCCAAGAAAAAACTATCAGGCACAGACATGCACAGACACAGACACACAGACACACAGACACACAGAGACACAGTGACACAGACACACACACACACACACACTTACTTACTTACTTACTTATAGGCTACTATTGTTGTGACAAATGTCTGTAAGAAAGTAAACAGTGCTAAAATATCCAGTTCCACCTTTAGGGAATCTTTGGGTCATTTCCTCTCAGAAGAAATGGGTAGGATTGAGATTGTGAGGTCTCAACTTGTCTAGCTGTACTTCACAGGTGCAGACCAGACATTGAGCGTCAATGGAACGTTTTCTGAACTTTGAACCTGACCATCTACAGACATGCTGTCACCTAGAACTCTATGCACCTGTTTAACTGGTTACTTTTACATATAATCTGGCAACTGACAGATTATATGATACTGACAATTTGAATCTATGTAGTGCACTTTATTTAAAACACAACAACAAAAAATTAATAAATAAAAACACTCATACTAGTTTTGCATGAGCAAGAAAACAATACGTAAGTAAGTAAGTAAGTAAGTAAGTAAGTAAGTAAATAAATAAATAAATTCTTTATTATATGCATCTATCTGCACACTTTGGGTAAGTTGTCACCTTTGAACTATGTGCTGTAAAGCCTTAAAAATCTCTAGAACCTAAATTCTGCATATGTTTCCCATTATTTTATTCTTACAAATCAATTCTGTCATTCTTGCTAAATGTAAGTCAGGTTTAAAAGCTATGGAAAAGACTTGTCAGTCAAGTTTATTGTTTGTGCTAACTAATGCATGAAACCTCAATAAATGTCCAGGCGAATACAGCTTTATGCTCTGAAGGAAGCTTAAAAAAGTAAATAAGTGGGACACAAAACAGCTTCTTTGGAATATCCATTTTGTTAGTCTGGTTAACCTCTACAGGGGTCCACCAGCCTGGTGAAAAGACATATCCACTGGAAGGACATGCATGTTTAAATCTGCAGCTCACAGGTTATTTTATTTGGGTGAGTTTGTACTCGTTCTTGCTGTCAGGAACAGTCATTTCACAACATATTATTCCCAACCAGAGTTACCTTCTCTAGCCAGCACATGATCATTTTTAAAACCACAGGTAATAGGCTGTAATGGAACACATACATACCTGATATTTTTCTTATTGCCTATATATACACAGCATTTATGAATGAAGCTTAAAAAAACTGGAACACAACAGGCTAAAGGAGGCTTGCCTTACCAAGCCATTTCTCCTTTGAGGCCATGCCCAGATGCCAACAGTTTGCTTGCTGCTACAAGACCAGTTATTATGCATTCAATACTGGAGACCATTAACAGTCACAGCACTACAAAAAGCTGAATTTATTAAGGGAAGTGCTCTTTTCATATCAAGTCTTGCATGAGTTTCTTTTATGTAATGCTAAGTGTGGCGTATCCTTTTACCTTTTACACACACACACACACACACACACACACACACACACACACACACACACACACACACACACACACACATACTCACACACACACACACACACACACACACACATTGTTAAACTCTTAAAGGAAAACAATTTAAATAAAAAAGAACAACATGTGGGCTGTCCCTGTATGGACGACTTCTTGGATATATGAGCAAAAGTACATAAGGCACATGTACAGAAATGTTGCAAAGCAAAGACGCCTAGAAAGAGAATGAAATTTTCTACATTTCTACAAGCTACTATAAAGAAACAGCACTAAACTAAACTAAATCAATATTTGGCAGGACAACCCCTTGTCTTTAAAAATGCAGTAGGCATAGTTACATTTTACACCATTTTTATAAGGAAATCGGTTTGTAAGTTTTTCTAAGCATCTTGGAGAATGTGCCAGATTTCTACTGGAGATTTGCTGGAGAACTGACAGTCAGCATTCTTTTATTTTGTCTAAAAAGTGGCCTATTACATAATATGTGGCCTTCTTTATGGACATACAAACATTTGATTTTAGTTAGAAAATTGATGTTTGAAAATGTTTTTTTATTTACTGACCCAATAATACAGACATCATAAAATAAACATCTGAGACATAATTAGTGTTTAAAGAAATAGGCCGCCTAAGACTTTTGCACAATACTGTATAACAGTAAGTTGACATACAGTATAAATTTGATATATCATAGCATGGCATAATAAATAAGTAATTAAGAAATAAATTAGTAATGAAGCATTTTATGTTTCTACTCTGACCTCAGTTCCTAATACAGGATCTTAAATATTCTAAACACGAGAACTAGCAAATACTGGAATAAACAGAAAAATGAGAAAATATTGGAATCAATGCAAAATGTTACTCCTCCGTGGTCTATAATGCTTAAATACAATTGTGCATATAGTCAAAATGATGGGGTCATTCTACAGATTATGCTGATGAGGGTAATTTTTGTTAGATAATTTGTAATCTACAGTATATTATAAAAGCAGTCTTACTGTCCATGGCTTCATGCCACATCTTCACACACAAATGTACCAGCTGTATCCCATCCCTCTGCAGTTCTGCCTCATAGGAACTAGTCTGCGTGTGAACATCATCTTTAGCTTCAGCTGGGAGAAATTCCATAAGCCCACATGGTGTAGACCCTCTATCCCAACTTAGCAAAACCTCCCCAAACAACCTAACAGTGTTGACAAGTGCACTCACCCTGTGCAACCCAGTTCTCTGAGAGGAAAATACATATTTATGTGCCTAAGCTACACAGAAAAGTATTTGAGTAGTATCTCATGCTGAGATATCTCTTGGTTTATTTGTGTCCCAGCACCAGGCAGAGTGAAGCTGAGAAGGAAAAAAATAAAATAGATTGATCATCTTTTGAATATAGCAGTAGACCATGACAATGCTTCTTTCATTGCTTGGTGATGAATTTACTTTAAATGAACTTTTACAACTAAGCAAATTTACAGAATGAGAGAGATTAATTACAGAGAAAGAGGAAGTGTAAATCTACAGTCAATGAGAGAGAGAGAGAGAAAGAGAGAAAGAGAGAGAGAGAGAGAGAGAGAGAGAGAGAGAGTATACTGGGGGTATTATGTATACTTCATGTATACTGCTATATGTTTTGCTGTTTGCTTTCTTTGCATAATTTGTAGTAAGAAAGGTATATAATTGAAGTTACACAAGTGAAGATTCACCCCTTAGTTACAATGTACACAGTGGCAAAACAAAACAAAACAAAAAACCACAAACAGCACTAGTGTGAAAAACTCAATTCAGTAGATTAAATGAATACATTAATGGACATTTTACTGTCTAAACACTCTTGTAGACAACAATGGATGAACATCCATATTTATTTTAACACCATGTACTGCCAGGCATGTGACACCAGGCTTGTCTAAACGTAACATGAGCTCACTAAGGGGACATATTTAAATAAGACGGGTGCATATTTAAAACAGAGTTTCTGGATTTCTTTGTATTGCTTTCTTTCTACACAATTAAACTGGACTAATCACTTACACGGTGGAGAGCTAAATACTCTTTCAATGTGGGTGGAAATGTGAAAGAGAGAGACAGACAAAGAGAAAGAAAAAGAAAAGTTAATGCATGCCACATAGATCAAGTTGAATCAGTACATCTCACTCCCACATACTTTCCCTGCCCAGCCCTCTTACAAAGAGTGAGAGGGTGACAGCAAAGTCAAGGGCAAAGCGTTCTGTCATGTAAAACAGAGACTCTGAGCCAAGAAAACCAGGCACAGTGGAGAGCAGCCAGCAACAGAAAGACGGACCTGTTTTTCCCAGACAGGCAATCGGGCTGGTGGGTTAAACACAGATCTTCTATCAACACACATTCCATTCAACAAACGTGAGATCAACATGGGCAGAAAAACATTTCACCTCCAGGTGTTATACATTCATTATCTTCCTTTATTGTGCAACTAATCTAATTTTACCCCAAAGGTCTTCAGTCTTTAGGAAGTGTTGCAGAAAGTTTGGTTCATTTTTCTTCCCCCAGTACATATCTTTCTTTCCATCTTTAATCTTGTGTGTGTAGTGCATGATGCTGCTGACTGAAGGAAATGGGGCTGCAAGTTCGCACAGATTCGCAGTCAGAGGCAGTACTTGAAGAAAAGGGTTTGTGTAACATTCAGGCAGCACTTTCAATTTTGTTTCACAAAATCACATGGTGGTGAGAGCCAGACACAAGGTTTGGGTTTCCTAAGGACTGACTTCACAGGGCAGAAACAACATGTGTGTGTGTTTTCATTACAAATGGAGCATTTTCACACAGTAAGAAGTAAGGAATAAAACATGGTAGGGCATAATGTGTTAACCTGAATTTGCTTATTTTCGTATAACAGCACATCCCAAAGTGTTTAATTCCTCTTATTCCACAGCAATTAGCCAACTATTTCATGTTTTGATTTATTAATGAATACATCATATCTTGAACCAATTACAGTTACATTTACTGTTATGGAAAATCAGATGTTACTTCCTGTTATCACCTACATCATTGCAGCAATTAATAGTCACTCCCTCACCAGCCTCTCTTGTTGCCTGTTACAGCTTCAAGACATCTACAATAAGAATCAATTAGCTTTTTGCAGCATTGTGTTTCAGTTTTGACCCATTCCTTTTTGCAAATCGTCGGTTGTGGAAAGTCCAAAAGTATGTAGACACCTGATTATCACATCCATATAAGAGTCTTTCCCACATTCTTGTCACAATGTTGAAAGTACACAATTGACTAAAATGTCTTTGTGTGCTGTAGCATTACGATTTCTCTTTACTGGATGTACATGACCTAGTCCAAATCTGTATCAGCATGACAATGCCCCTGTGCACAAAGCGAGGTCCATGAAGACCTTATTAGCCAAAGGTGATGTGGAAGAACTCGGGTGTCTTGTACAGATCCCTGACCTCAACCCCATTAAACATATTTAGGATCAACTGAAACACGACTGTAGGCCAAGGCCTTCTCGCTGGACTATGTCTGACCTCACTAATGCTCTTGTGACTGAATGGCCAGAAATTTCCACAGGTACATTCCAAAATTTAGTGGTAAGCCTACAGTGGAGGCTGTTATTGCAGCAGATGGGGTACCAACTTTGGAATGGGATGTTCATTATGCACATACACATCGGTATAACAGTTGGTGTCCACATACTTTTGGCCATACAGTATAGTGTATATACACACATCACTGGCAATCAGCGTTCCTGTATTTAGAGAGCTGAAAGACCTGCTTTTGCTCCCTGACTTTCTAATTAAAATTTTCACACAGGTTACACTGTCCTCCAAAAATATTTTGTGTTAATGAACAAACAGAGCAACATTTCAGTGAAATATTTGGCAATATGATTTCCTAAAATTTGAATTTCACCAACGGTGATGAATAATATAGACACTTTGGTAAACATTTCCGTGCCACATTTTAATGAAATTTTAGCCAGGCTTTAGCAATTGAGTCTTAGAGCAATTTCGTATGCTGTCTGGGAACAATTATGTGTGATTCTAACTTTCCATCTGCTCCAATTGAGACCGGGATGTTTAAGGTTATTGCGATGGCTTTGTAGCTTTTTCCATTTGAATGTTATTTAATAGTATTGTCCCTGAGAACTTTAGGAAGCTCCTTCACCTTCACCACGATAGTACGTACTTGTTGCGCGAAATCTTCCCACCCAATGGCAAAGTCTTATTGAAACCAGATGCAATTTGCATGAGATTTGTTTTGCATCTAGAACTTGATTTATTTATATATAAAAAAAATTAATATATTTCTTTATTGTGTCTGAGCACTTTCTTCCCTATCAATTTTGTTTTTTAAACATGCTTGTGAATACATATTTTTGGTTCATATTTATAAGCACAGTCAAAACTGCAGTGTAAATCTGCAGTGGATATATGCACTGATTGTATATTAAATTACAAAAACTAAAGTGTCAGAATGGTGTCATGATAGAATTCAACAGTGCTGTGGTATAATTTTGCATTAGCATTTAACATAATGCATGCCTAAAATCTGTCAAACACTGTTGATTGTAGTGCATACAGATAGTACTTTACTCGGTACCTACAAAAGTGAATGATGGTGAGAGTGTGATAAGACAACTGACAGTTTAGTTCAGTACTTGAAGCTAATTCCTCTGGTGTTGTATGGTCAGATGACAGGACCTTTGCTGCAAATCCATTTTGTGATTATCACACTATTTAACAAAATGATGGCAGGTTTTTACAGGGAGCCCCAGCATTTGTGTGCACTTTGGCATTAGGTGACGTTATGGCTCTAGTTTTGAGTCTGTAGTAGATAAGTGAGTCGGGGTGCCTAATGCAGTAAGGGAGCTCACTCAGTCATAGCTTATTTAGACAAGACAGCCCTGGGAGATTCTCTCCGCTCAGACATCAAGATTCCTCAGAGCCACAGTGAGGAGCATAGGGCACCCAGATCCACCAAACTCCCTGTTCAGCCTCCTCACAGCATGGAGAGCTTTGTGTCTGCTTTTAATGTACACAGAGGGAACAGGGCGCCATGCTGTCTCCCCTAAGCTGCCTTTCTGAAAGGGCAAAAAGACCTGATCAAATGCCTTGTCAAATCCCAGACAGTTTCATACCCATCATATTCACCATGAGAACCTCAACATTCTTAACAGTTACTGTAGCCCTGTTGTAGTGGATGAATTAAGAGTCTCAATGACAGTGATGTATAGTGTTGACTAGACACTCCTTCACCTCTACTTTGTAAAGACTGAGGTATAGTTGTTATTAGTAAGTGTTCTTGACAAATAGATTCTCTGCCAAATGAAATGACATATACAAACTTTCAGCATTCTAAGAGGGAGTATTCTTGACAGGAGCATCCAAAGCATATACATTTAGAGAACACTATTATGAACACTATACTAATACTGGGTAGGGCCTACTTTGGTTCTCAAAACAGCCACAATTCTTTGTGGTATGGATTCCACAATATGTTAGAAACATTACTTTGGGATTCTGGACCATGTTGACATGATTGCATCATGCAATTCATGCAGATTTTTCAGGTGAACGTTCATGCCATGAATCTCTAGTAGTTCCACATCCCAAAGCTGTTCTATTGGATTCATATCCGGTGACTGAGAAGGCCACTGAGGAACACTGAACTCATTCATTACATGAAACCAGTTTGAGACATCCTTTGCTTTGTGACATGGTGAATTATTATTCTGGAAGAAGCCCTTAGGTGAATTGGTAAATTATGGGTAAATTTTGAAATGGGTAAATTGTGGCCATGAAGGGATGCACATGGTCAGCAACAAAACTCAAATAGGCTGTGGCATTCAAGCGATGATTGGTATTAATGGGCCCAAAGCGTACCAAGAAAACATTCCCCACACCATTACACACCTCCACCAGCCTGGACTTGTGACACAAGGCAGATTGGGTCTATGGATTCATGCTGCTGGTGCCAAATTCTGACCCGACCATCTCTGTGTCTTAGCAGAAATCAAGTTCCACCAGACCAGGCTACGTTATTCCAGTCTTCAACTGTGCCAACTGCAGCTCTAGCTTTCTTTTCTTGGTCGACAGAAGTGCAACCTGGCATGGTCTTCTGCTGTTGTAGCCCATCCGCCTCAAGATTCGACATGTTGTCCTTTCTGAGATGCTTTTCTACTCGCCACAATTGTTATCTGAGTTACGGTAGCCTTTCTGTCAGCTTGAACCAGTCTGGCCATTCTCTGTTAACCTCGCTCATCAACAGCGTATTTCTGTCAGTAGAACTGCCGCTCACTGGATGTTTTTTCTTTACTGCACTATTCTGATTAAACTCTAGAGACTGTTGTGTGTGAAAATCCCAGGAGATCAGCAGTTATAGAAACACTCAAATCAACATTATTATATACAATGCACTGCTGCCACTTGATTAGTTGATTAGATAATTGCATGAATGCATAGGTTTACAGGTGTTCCTAATAAAGTGCATACAAGATTGTACTCCTGCATGTATGTCTACAGTCATAGACAGTCTTTTTTGGAAAGGTTATAAAATCGCATACCAAACTTTCCAAGAAGCAAAAGTAATAAAGGGTGTGTATATACTCAAACTATATTTCATCAACTATATAAAAAAAAAGGAAATAAGCAAGTGTTTGTGATACATCCACTGACATCCTGCCTATTAACTAGAACAAGTGTCACAAGGTGAAAATGGATCTGCAGTAGAAATCTGGGTAACAACTTGGTGTTGGTTCCACTCTGCAGAACTGCCTATTATTTCTGACATGTATTACATTGCAGCTCCTCTGATTAATTGACTCTATGTACAAGCTGTCATGTCACCAAAGGAAATAAAAAAATTGCCTGCCTGTCATGCCATGATAGATATCATGTGTTCTATGATTGTATCAAACATAAGACTGATCTTTTCAACATAATGATAATGAAACTCCTGACAGTTATCCTTTGTGTAAAATAAATCCCTTGACTGAAAATGCTGTATGCACTGTTTGATAATCATAATGCATTTTCCTGCAGTAAAAGCTTCCAGCACATCAAGCCGAGTCAGCGTTTCACTACAGCAACATGGCTGAGAGAATTCCCCTACTAGACTAAATAGTTTAGATTAGCAGAGGCTGTGTGCATTTACTATGAGAAGGAGAATGGGTCATCGTAGCACCCCACCTCAGAGTTCATAGTCAAGTGGTCTCCATATCACAACTGGGGACATTAGGGGGTCAGAGATCAGCGCAGGAACAAACACAGGCATTAAATGCACAGCAGTCAAGTAGGAAGAGCACAACCCCTCACTGAATACACTAAGCCCAAAAGAGTGGAGTCAAACTCTGGTCAAAGCTGTGGTTTGAGGGGATATGGTTCAGTAAGTTATCAGACAGAGAGTGGTTAGAATGTATTAACAAAGTTTTTTGTGTTAGGCTGGAGACAAAAACAAGTAGCTGTCAGTTCAGAATGTATGACAGACATCGACTAGTGCCTCAGGGATGTCTGGCTGGCAGAATGGGCTGTCTCATTTGAATAAAAAGCCTTTCACCTTCACTTTGTCTTCAATAGTAAAAAGTCAAATATTTAAATGTAGTTGCAATAAAAAATAATCCATGATTATATTTAAAGACAGTTGTAGAGAATCACCGAGTAGGCTCACTAAGAGATACTCATCCTCTTAAGCAATAAGGGCTCTTTATTAAAGTGAGAAGAAAAAACAAACACGAGGCTGTCTGTCAGCAATTCTATGACTGAACCAACACACAGATATGAACACACAATATATGGACACTTTCACTTTCTCACTTTGTCCCACTTACGGAACTTCAAAATGTTCACGGATCAGGTAATTGCAATCAACCCAGACATTAGCTGTGGAAAAGAAATCCATAAAGAATCCAGACACTCTGTAGCTCAGTTACTTATAAACACTTCCACATAATCCTCTGCAGCCTCTTGTGAGTAAGCTCATCAGCGTGCATTGTGGGCAAGCTCATGCTGGCCAGCCGTGCCATGGATGGGAGGACTGAGATAAACGAACGCTGGGGCAGGGCGGGGCGAACCACACCGTCACACACTCAGACACACAAAGACTGCTCATTAACACTCCCTGTTTGAACAGGTGCATGAATGACATGAATGTGTGCATGTGTGTTGGATGGGTGGCAAAATATCATCTCGTGCCTGGAGAAGGGTTTTGAAAAGCAACTAGCTGTTAGACATTTAATCCTGGATGACCACACTGTCTGCTCTGTGTTTGCATTGCACATGGGAAACGGGGGCTACCGCATTCAAAAAACATTATAATGACATGACTCAGGGCACTAAAGCAAGTGTCAAAGTATTTGTTCATAACAAAAGAAAATAAAAGGGAAGAGAAGCCAACAGGCGTTTTTTTGGTGGGCGGTCTATACTCTAGTCGAAGGTTCTTGAGCTGGTGATGTCCTTCAGAATTCATTTAGAGGACTCTCAGATGAGACAAAAAGACACTGCAGAGCTTGTGTCAGACTTCTGTGTTTAATGTAGCATTAAGGGATCTGAAGGGTAAATCCTTGTCCTGATTTCCATGTTAAAATAGTATTCAAATCATCTAAGTGGAAATGAGCATCTGACAACCAGCACCTTCTCATTCTTTTCAGACTCAGGTTATGGCTTGTTTCACAGACGAAAGGTAAACATACCTCTTGAGTGCAAAGGTGAAGTAAAATCTCTAGACAAACGGTTGACGTCCCAAAAGTAGACGGCGGTCTTTCATACCGGCTCAGTGTAATGCTGTGATAAGGTGTGCTATTTGTTTGCATAATTTCTTGCTCACTGTTAAAACATTTCTTGACAAGGACCAACACCTCCTGCACTCCTGTCTTAGGAATAGACCATGATCCTGCCAGTCAAGTTCACGTTCAGCTGGTCTGAGCTTCGGGTTTCTACCCATTCCTTATCTGTTGTTTCGTTTCTCTTCCAATTTAAGTCCTTCTGGGGCAACTGCTCAACAGGATTGAGGAGGCAGGTAAAGTGAAAGCTCAACTGACACACAACCTTGCCTCGAGTCAGGACACATATGGTCAAAGGCCATGTCTGCACCTGTGATTTAACCCAAACATTGGACATACCACCAACAGAGCTCCCTTTCAACTCTTGTGGCTCAGAGTTGCTGCAGCTGAAATGCACATACCATGGACATGAGAGGTGGAAGCGGTCACAATACCATCAGACACACATGCTTCCACTCTTTTGTGGCATTAATTTATATTTAATCACTGTTTCAAATAAATGCAAATTTATTTAGCTGTATCAGAGAAAGTGAATTTTTACAAACTCACTAAGACAGAAAAGTCAAAAATCACTCCATGTTAAGCAGGCAGTAGTCACAGCACTGCTACTTTATTGAAAGCTGGGTACAGGGTAGAGCGTAGACAAATGCCAAAAGGACCAACTCCGTAACTTATTAACATTAAGGCGTAGTCAAGCAACACAGGGGGGCAATGAAATAGACTTCAGTCAAAAACCAACCATGATGTTTCACAGAGGCCATTACATTCTGCCTACAACTACTCAGATTACAGTAAATGCATATTACCGTAACCACAATTAGATCTTTTAAATGGCCTTCGATTTTAATCAGTGCAAGTAAGAACAGTTGGAGAAATTAGAACAATATTCCAATTACTAAACACTGTTATTGCTTCCCATGCAGCTTACAGATAATGCAGTAACATTATAAAGATCAGAAGGAAATAGCAATTCTTCTCAAATGCATTTATTCCCCAGCTGTTTTCTCAAACGCTTGGTAGACTCAAAACCTATGATGGTAATTTAGGGGTCCCAGGATTCTTTCAGAATATACTTTAGATCTAAAAATGACTTAAGCTTATGTAAGCAAATCCAATTCTTATGAAAAGTCAATTGTATAATTTTGTTCTATCTCTGACCTCTATTCATCTTTCATACTGTATGTTATTTGGTCTAAATGCTTTCATTTTTGTTAAAATTGTAATCTGTGCTGAATTTTCAAAAATATATTTTCCTCAAGTACATTACTATATCTTTGCTTAGAGAAGGCTACATTACGCAGATTTCTATTCTATATCATTGAATTTCAAAGACCTTCCTCTCAGTAGCAACTTTTTTCATTTATCTTAATAGAGGCTTCTAATGCCCTCTGGTGGGATCAAGGGTAATCACATTTGGGCTGCCAGAAATGCTAGTGCAATGCAACTGTGGGTATAAATATTGGTTCTGATGTCCAACCAGTCCGTCCCTGTGCAATATGGAGCCATGGCTGGTGGTGTAGTGATGGAGATATCGCGGGAGAAAAAGAGGACAGAAAAGGAGGGGAGTCCAGGGTATCTTCTGAGCAAGCCCAGATGAGTGTGCGTGTGAGCGGCTTCTTCCCTCCGTCTCTCTGCAGCATGAATGCCTCAGTGGTGATACAGCAAACAGGAGAGACAGCGAGAGAGAGAACATCAAGGCCAGGGGAGTTGCTGATCAAGGGCAGGGTTAGACAATGATTGAGTGAGCGCCTACTTCTCTCCGTCCCTCTGCATCCTCAGGCGCTCGAGCTGATGCTTGGTGATGATGTACTTGAAGAATTCATAAACAGACCAGCTGATGGCTGTAGAGGGCATCTGGTAGATGACTCGAGCCTGCACACCTTTGAAGTAGGCAGGCAGGCCGCCCAGCCTGTATACTGTCCTGAAGGCATGGGCCAGGCCTGAGATGTGTGCTCGGCCGGGGCTCACTGAGTGCAGTGCCAGCGTCTCCTGTGTGTTTAGTAGAGTCTTACACACATCCAGTGGCGTGGTGGCAGCAGCAGCCACCGCCCCAGCTAGAGCTCCCGAAATCATATGAGATGAGGGGTTGTACAGTCTGGGGGGGTTGAGAATCTCCTGGAGGTACTCGTAGGTGATGAAGTGCAGTGCCTGGAACGGCACGTTCATGGTGAGTTGTGTGGTATAGCTGCGGTAAAATGCCCCGGGACCTTCATGTCGCCAAACACAGCGTATGCACTCCAGCACACTCCGATACGGCGAGTTGTACATCTGCATCCTTTGCTTCACCACTGAAGAGCCACAGGAACCGGCACAGAAAGAGAAAAAAAGAGAGAGAGAGAGAGAGAGAGAGAGAGAGAGCGAGAGAGAGAGAGAGCGAGAGAGAGAGAGCGAGCATTAAGCAGCTAACAGACACCCAGTCAAAATATAAAGGTCATGACTGAAATACAGTATTGCTATCAAAAGAGGAATGTGTAGACTGATTATACACTGTGGCCTGTTCCATCCGGACATAAACGGATCAAATAAAGTAGTCTTTTCAGCACAGTCGAGGCCGTTACTGAGAACGGAAGAGCTAATGCTGCATGTGTGGTTCAAGGCAGCAGAACAGGTGTGTACTGCCACCTGGATGTGTAAGCCTGAACTGGAGTAATGCCAGCACATGAGCACTGCTGTCAAACTCAAGCCACAGACCAGATCATTCTAGGTCAGTGCAGCTGTTAATTAAGTGAAGGCTACGTTCTCCCACAGGACGTCCCTTTACAAGTCTTTTATGAGCCTACAGACCTTTTCCCAGATTTACTCCTCATGTTGCCAGGCAATCACACAACCCTTTGATGCCACCTACTGGTTAGAAATGCAAGGCACATAGGAACTACTCTATTGATCTTATAGACTAGAACAGGGATCTCCAATCTTATCTGCAAAGAACCCCTGCTGCAGGTTTTATATTCCAACCAAGCACTTACACCTCAACTAGTGTCTCAGGTATGTCTGGATGGGGGGGAGGGGGGATTGTTCAACAAAAACCACCACCACTCCTTTCATAAACTAATCTTGGTCTAGTCCTAGGCAATATGAGGATATAATGTAGATGTCTTAATAAATCATATCATAATACACTTTGTGATACAGTGTCTACTGTGATAGTCTAATTACATTTATTTTTTTCATAATTTGAAACTGACCAGAAGCAGCTAATTTTTTGCTCAAATTTTGTTCTTAAACTTCAAAATGGTATTTTTCCCTTTTCCGATGTAAATTTTTTTTTTCATGAATAAAAATTATATTCTTAAATACAAAAAATAAAGTTATTTTGTAGACATTAAATCACGCATTATCAAACAGCTTTTTAAGTGCCACACTACTGTTTTTATTTATTTATTCTTAGTTTGAGAGCAAGATACATATCGTGCACCAGAGAAATGCCTTCAGGAATCGCCATAAGACGGGTCATATCGTCCACCATTATCTTCGTCTTCAAGCAACTATTAGGCATGGCTCCTGTTTGTCTAGTATAAAAGCCTGCAGCTATGGGACCCTTGTGGATAAGATTAGAGACTCCTGTACTAGACTAATCAGATGTGAATGTGGGCATTCGAGAACAAGCATCAACAGTACGTACCTTCAGCTGGGTTCATGGCGACATCGTGAAGCAGTGTGGCCACGCATCCTGCAGCTCCTGCCAAAATAAATTCTTAACGGTGAGCATCAAGGAGACAAGTAGGAGACAGAGCGGAGAGGAATCGGAGACACATTTAGCGATCAGATCCATGCAGGCCTCTAAATAAAGGCAGCCACAAAGAGCCTCAGCTGATTTGGAAGAGTGCGTTATTAGGAGTGTGACTGTATCACGGGAGAGAACGGAACTTCTGTTCTCAATTACTCCAATTTACAGTCTTTACCAGATCATCACACAAACTTCCTTTAAGTCAGTAACTCATCTGCCTTAGAAAATGATGCTAGAATATTACACAGCAATTTCATACACACACAAATACCTTCTGTTTAACAAAATGTAACCGCTTTGAAGTAAAATAATAATAGATGATGAACTGCAATAAGTGGATCTTAATACAAATATTAGAAAGAAACATTACTTGATAAACTTCGCAATAAGGTGGTATAAAATAACAGGTTTATCCACACAAAGCATAGTCGCTCCTTCTGAAACAACCAAAAGGTCTTCCCCTTTGATGCTGCAGGGAATTTTAATCTGATGAGCATTCCAGAGACTACTCACCCACTCTGCCCCTCACCTAGGCATAAAGAGAAAGAGAAAAAGAGAAAAGGCAAAGCAACACCAAGCATCAGTTCTGCTGTGTTAACCAATGTTGCTCTAAGAGCTTCGGATGCCTCTTTCTGTCATATACAATATAGAATTAATTCAGATCACGTAATGAAAAACAGTAATAAGAGTGTGGATATGATAGAGGTTGACGGGCATATAACTGATACAGTAGAGCGGTATATTTAATAAACACGTCATGGTTTAAACAGTTGTGCCTTTTCCCCATCCAGAATCTCATTATTACATGACATCTCATTATAACTAGAACACATCGCATTATCATGAGGAAGGCATTTGTTTTGTGCTGTGACTATCACCTAACATTTCCTTTGAATAAGAATCGAGTAGTCGATATAATATGGCACCTTAAAACCTACTTGTACAGACGTAACATTTGTTTTTCCTTGATAAATACATATAAGTTCCCAACAATTACTAATTTTTATATATATATATATATATATATATATATATATATATATATATATATATATACATACACACACACACACATATATACACGCACACACACACACACACATATGCGAATACATACACACACTATATATAATGCACAGCTTTCCTGAATCTAAGTACTACTGTATCTGTAGCGTTACTGTTTCTTACTGAAAGTGAGAAAGAAGAAAAAAAAAAAAAAAAAAAAACAATTTCTAATCTCAGTTTAATATAACTTTTATATAATTTGACTGATCGTTATAGCGAAGTTAAGTTAAAATCATCCATTAATGAAAACAAAATGTAGGCCTTAATGTTGCAATGTTATAAAAAAAACTTTTGTATTTTCAACAGAACACTGACATATTGCTAGAGCTGGTTAGAGTATCAAAAAGTTACTCAAGTAAAAGTACTATTACAAAGAAAAAAAAAAATACTCGAGTCAAAATGTTCCCACCCAAATATCTACTTGATTAAGCACAAGAAAATATCTAGTTAAAAAACTACTAAAGTAGCTGTTACTCATTACACAAGAAGGAAGCGTCACATAAAACAGACTGAATGTAAATAAATGTAGATGAATCTGATTTAAACTCTTATAGTAAGATGAAGATATTAAGACTGAGTGAAAGTTTCTGCTTGCTGTGGCTTGCCTTTAGTGCATAGGATTATCACAGATCAGGGCGTCAGGTCCAAATGTTACTCACTTAAAAGTAGTTGAACTGCACATAATTAGAAAATTACAAACACAGTGCTTAAATGATCGTTTCATCAAAAGCTATAATGTTTCCATTTTGTTCCATTTTTCATTTCACCCTCCGTTACCTTCCATCGTGAACACACCTGCATGCAGGAGAATTGATAAAAACATGCGAACATTAAACATGTTGAAAAGGATTAAATGTACAGTTCTCTTTACTAATAATCGAGTATTCCTGACGGCTCTAATCTTGTTATTACATGAAAAGCATCTTGTTACTATTTGGAAGCATTTCCGATTGGGATTATTTATTTGGTCTGAGGTGTGGCAAGTGAGGTGTACCGTTCGCCAAATGACTGTTGGCTCCTGGGTAGATGACATCGCCAAGAGTCTTTTTTAGCTTCTCGTAGCAGGCAAAGTAGAGTGCGTGGGCAGGCCCTGCCCCCACTGCTGTGATATTCAGGCCTCTGATTGGCCGCCAGATGCCCTCAGTCCTCATGATACGCCACAGAGCATCCATTACATTACGGTAGCGGGCAGCTGGATCAGGTTGCAAGCTCTGCATGCGGGTCTGAAGGACAACAGAGTAAACAGTAATATTGGAAATTAGGACTATTCATTTTGATGAGAACAAAGAGAACATCTGCACCAAAGACTAACAGCTTTGCAATTGCTTTGACTAATAGTTCCTAATCCGTGAAATCAGCTTAATTCTCCAACACATCATTAGCATGACTAGTTTTAAGGGGGGGGTTAGTCGGGGGACAAAAAATACCCACTGACTTACAGGTTAAAGGCAGTATGGGAAGTCCCACTTTTCAACTGGCTCTTTTCAAAAGATCCAATTGCCTTGCTTATAAAAGTGGTCACAGAAAAACCACAAATCGTTCACGCCATTTTTAGGAGATTTTAACATTAATGATACACCTGGTTTTGAAATATCAGGCTGACTATCTGCTTGATACAACTGGGGCGTTGATAAATTGCCTGCTAAGCAGACAGACTTGCTTCTAAAGAGTCTGACCATCATTTTCTTGACCTTGTGTTCATACATCAATCGTGGAAAGAAAACGAATACAAGCAAACATATATGAAACAGATCAAACAATGCACTGGAGAAGACACACACTGTCCCATTATAACATGGTCCAAATGTCTGTACATGTCTGGCAAACCCCTCCCTCCACTAAGCTTTTCATAAACACATTAAGGTCACACACATGGCAGCAAGACTGAAGCTTGGCTTTGCACTGTATAGGTTCATCCCATTAAAGACAGTCTGCAGCTGGATGCTCAGAGGAATTATATGCTAACCGCTTCCTTAGCATCTTTTCCCTTGAGCATTTTGTGTCCTGTATATACACAACAACAACAACAACAACAACAACAAAGCAAGCAACACCTGCAGCCCAGCAATTACTGAAGAAGAAAAAAGGGGGTATGGGGTTATGTACTTAGAATGAATTAAGTGCTGATTTTTCAGTTGTTTTGCATTTTATATACTATGGGTGTTATACTTTGAACTTTTTACAGTATGATAACCTAGTCTAACATCATGGTTTCACAAGCCGGTGGTGAACATGAAAAGAAATATCTTACACACATGCTCGTACACGTACGTGTGTGTCTTTATATATTTTTTATATTATATTATAATATTATATATATATATATATATATATATATATATATATATATATATATATATATATATATATATAAAAACCTTAAGACTTTGGACTACTGAACAGAAGGCTGTGAGTTCAAATCCCAGCACTGCCAAGCTGCCACTGCTGGGCCCTTGAGGCTCAGACAACTGCTCAGTTGTATAAATGACATAAATGTAAGTTGCTCTGGATACGGGCATCTACCAAATGCCATAAACAAATTTATACCATGATCTGCCCAAATACTCGATTTTGATTGGCTGGAAGATGTGTGTTAAAACCTTATATACAGCGGATATAAAAAAGTTTACACATCTTTGTTAAAATTGCAGCTTTTTGTGATGTAAAAAAAAAAAAAAATTAAACCAAGATAAATCATGTCAGAACTTTTTCTACCTAAATTTTGAAATTTTATCCTATTAATGAAAGTGAAAAACAATAAGAATCATTTTAGGAGAAAAAATAATAATAAAAAAAATGTACAATAACCTGGTTGCATTAGCATGCACGCAGAGTTTAGAATCAACCAATCACATTCAAACTCATGTTAAATAATTAGTATACACCTGCAATCGATTAAAGTGACTGATTATCCCCAATTAAAGTACAGCAGTTCCTATCGGATTTTCTGACATCATCTTGGTAAACAGCCAACTCAAAAAGCCAGGGCCAGAAAGAGCTTACATAGCAGGTACAAGATCTCACTGTTGAAAAATATCAATCAGGAGAGGGTTACAAAATTTTTTCTACACAACATTGTAAAGACAATAATCAAAAAGTGGAGAAAATACTGCACAACAATGACACTACTAAGAATAGGACATCCCTCTAAAATTGAGAAGATCAGGAGAAAACTGGTCAGGGAGGCTTGCCAAGAGGCCAACAGCAACATTGCAGCAATTTCTGGCAAGTACTGGTTGCTCTCTACATGTAACAATCTCCTGAAATATTCATATCTCTAGGTTATGGGGTAGGGAGGCAAGACGGAAGCCCTTATTTAACAATAAATAAATAAATAAATAAATAAATAAATAAATAAATAAACAAACAAAATAAAAAAAAGTATCCAATCTCCCAAAACTATGTGGAATAATGTGTTCATGAGACCAAAGTTGAACTTTTTGGTCATAATACCAAAAGATAAATTTGCCCCCCCCCCCCCCCCAAAAAAAAAACCCAGCACATCACCAAAAGAACACCATCCCCACAGAGAAGAAAAGTGTTGGCAGCATCATACTTTGGGGCTGTTTTTCTTCACCTGGGGATTTAATCAGGGTGGAGGGAATATTGAATAGATCACACTGCCACCACCATGCTTGACCGTAGGTATGATGTTCTTTTTGCGGAATTCGATGTTTGGTTTACACTAGATGTAATGGGAGCCGTCTTCCAAACAGTTCCACTTTTGACTCATCAGTCCACAGAACATTCTCCCAAAAGGTTGCACGTCCTTTGATGTCCGTGGGTCTTTTGGGACTTCCTGGACGAGTCATTTCTGTGCTCTCGGAGGAATTGTGGAAGGTTGGCCACTTCTGGGAAGGTTCACTACTGTGCCGAATTTTTCCATTTGGAGATAATGGCTCTTGTTGTGGTTCTTTGGAGTCCCAGAGCCTTTTAAATAGCTTTGTAACCCTTCCCAGACTGATGTATTTCAATCACCTTCTTCCTCATTATTTCTGGAATTTCTTTCAATTTTGGCATAGGGTGTTCCTGGGTAAGACCTTTTATCAAATTCATGCTGTTGAAAAATTTCTATTTAAGTGATAATTTGATTATACAGGGTTTGCTGATTGCAGTTTCAAAGATTTGGGGAATTAGTAACTACATTTTCCCACAGGCCATGATGATATTGGATAACTTTTTTGCTTCAATAAATAACATAATTTAAAAACTATATTTTGTGTTTACTCAGGTTGCCTTTTTTATGTTAGATTTTGTTTTCATTTCTGAAACAATTTAGTATGAGATGTACACAAAAATTTAAGACATCAGGATAGGGCAAATACTTTTACACAGCACTGTACACACAGTCATATGAAAAAAATAAGTACACCCCATGGAAATTGTTGGTTTTTCCTAACATATTTGGACAAGCAAACATTTGATCCTCTATGAAACAATGCCTATTAATAAAGGTGATACACTTCAAATGATACATAAAATTGACAATTATGAAAATTACTACAAAATGTTTGTTAATTAATGTTGCAATCAGAAAAAGACTTTTTTTTGTAAAGACAGAAATGCATTTTAATCAATATTTTGAAAAAGTCAACTGTGAGGGAACGAACCATGAAACCGTGATGCCATAATAACCAAAATATCTAAAACATCTTAGGTTTTGTTAGAACAGTAATAAATTTGTAACTGTTTTAGTGGTATGAATATGCATCTGTGTGAAGGCTTGTTATATGTACATGGCAGGCATGTGAATCTGTTTTACTAGAAAGACTCAATAATGAGCACATTGTGTTTGTGAATACCAACGTCACATCATGCCATATCGCATATCACAGTCTTGTGGAAACACTTGGTCCTGTAGAGTGCTGTTCTCGTGTCAGCCTAGCTCTCATGCAAACGAGTCTCCCTGTGGAATGCAGAACCTGTAAGGACACAACCTCGCCCAATATGGCCTAAGGTCTGGGCATGATCTAGCAGAATCCATTGTACTCTCTGTCTGCAGAGAGAGCTAAACATGAGACAAATGAGGAAATCAGCAGTCAAACTGGAAGAGGCTAGATTTATCAGAAACTTCATGAGATAGACAAGAAATACAAATTAACTACATCCCTATGGCTGGTAAACTAGGAGTCACTACAAAATGCATTGAGCACACAAAAACACCTCTACCTACGTCCTAAATAGTCCACTGGCTTTGACTCATTTAATGAGCCATTAGTAACAGCAAATGTGCAAGGAACTTAATATGACAGCGTTTGCCTGGAAAACCCTGAGCCTGAATGATAACCTCTGATTGGACTGCAAACAAAACCCATTGACTATGTTTGTGTAATCGTCTCTCCATGTCTTTGGTGTTCCTAACAAAACTGAGTAAGGCTTTCTAAATGCCCTCAGTAATGTCTGTCATGGCTCCAATGCTGACCAATATGCACATGTGGGACTCATCCCAATTTTAAAATAGCAAGAAAGAAATATCTTGACTATGGTTCAAAGTGTCAACTGAGAAATATAACATTGTAAATGACCATAAATATAAAAGGACAGAACTGATGAACTCCAACAAAATGACAGATTCTTTAAAGTTGATATAACAACAAGAAGATACAGAGACATAGATTAGATAAATTTATTTGCAAGAATATGCATTTGATTGACCATAATATACATACCGTATAAAACCTTAATCAGAACAATGTAATATTAAATGAGTCATTTCAGATCATATTTACAGGGTCCTATACTAATATTGGCATCCTCTGTAAATATGAGCAAAGAAGGCTGTGAAAAATTGTCTTTACAGTTTAACCTTTGGATCTTTTGTTCAAGAAAATCACAAAAATACTCTGCTCTCATGGATATCATACAATTGCAAACAAAACAGGTCCAAAAAATATCTTTGTTAAATATAGGTGTGCAACAATTATTGGCACCCTTTTAGTCAATATTTTGTGCTACCTCCCTTTGCCAAGATAACAGCTCTGAGTCTTCTCCTATAGTGCCTGATGAAGTTGGAAAATACATGGAAAGGGAGCTGAGACCAATCCCCAATACATAATTACTCCAGATCCTTCAAAACTCTCCTCTTCAGTTCACACCACAGGTTTTCTATGGGGTTCAAGTCAGGGACTGGGATGGCCATGGCAGGACTTTGATTTTGTGGTCAGTAAACCATTTGTGTATTGATTTTGATGTATGTTTTGGATCATTCTCCTGCTGGAAGATCCTACCATGGCCCATTTTAAACTTTCTGGCAGAGGCAGTTAGGTTTACATTTAATATCTGTTGATATTTGATAGAGTCCATGATGCCATGTATCCTAACAAAATGTCCAGGTCCTCTGCCAGAAAAACAGTCCTAAAACATTAAAGAGCCGCCACCACCATATTTAAGCGTGGACATGAGGTACTTTTCCATTCAATTGTTTATTGACAAAAAGCTCTATTTTGGTTTCATCTGACCATAGTACCCGATTCCATGTGAAATTCCAGTAGTGTCTGGCCAACTGAAGATGCTGGTGAAGTAGGTGACTTCAGATTGTAGTTTTGGAGACTTTCTGACCCCAAGAAGCAACTAACTTCTGAATTTCGCCAGCTGTGATCCTTAAGAGATTTTCTAGCCACTTGAACCATTCTCTTCACAGTGCGTTGAGACAACACATTTACATTTATTCATTTAGCAGATGCTTTTATCCAAAGTGACTTGCAATATAGACACATCCAATTCCAGGTTGATTCATAACATTTCCAGTTGACTGGAACTTCTTAATTATTGCCTTGAATGTGGAAATGGGCATTTTCGAATGCTTGTGCTATTTTCTTACAGACATTTCCCATTTTGTGAAGCTCAACAATCTTTTGCTGTACAGTATAGCTATATGCCTTGGTCTTACCCATTGTTATGAATGACCAAGGGAATTTGGCCTATGTTACCCCATATTTATAATAAATTAAAATTTATATTTATTATAATTTTTCACAACCTTCTTTGGTCATATTTACCAAGGGTGCCAATATTAGTGGAGGGCACTGCAAGCCTAGAAAAGGTCTGCTATTCAATGTAGTTATTTGTAATGTTCAGTCTTTGGAATATGTGATACTTTGGTGTTGCGCCCAGGTATACAATTAAGCAGCAAAATACATTTCATCCAATAAAAAATGCATTATATTTATGAATCCATTTTGTGAAATCAATATGAGATCAAATAAACATTATACAGAATATGTAAAATTTTCTACTCAAACATTTGGAGAAACTCTTTGTAATAAAAAAAAAAAAAACCTTTGTCATCAGAACTACAACAAATATTATTATAATTATTATTATAATTATAATAATAATAATAATAATAATAATAATAATAATAATTATTATTATTATGAAGAAGACCAACAACAAGAACAATATGCTCTCAGTCTGCAGGAACTGGGACTTGCCTTTTACCACATCCTGTTTCCCAGGGATATAAATTCAAGGATGCACGTCATATCGCTTTGTCTTCCATTACCATGGAACTAGACATTTCAACACATATGGCAAATGGCTGCTGCACAAATCTTATAAGTTTTTATACAGAGTAATAGTATAGTATAAATAATTTTGGAAGAAATTATAGTCATAAATATTCAAATGTTAGAAACAGTTGGAAAGAAACAGGAGGAGGATGGTGAAGGAGAAGAATGGCACAGGTTAGTCGATGCTTGTGGTTGTCTAGTTTCAAAATGGCCACTTGCCACCTTCATAACAACAAACTCGTGTTGCAAGAAAGAAGGCCTTCCTTTCAGCACTTCAGAAAATACAGCTCCTGAACTTGACCGAGTATCAGAACTACAACTAGCATTGTGTTTTGATAGATGATGAGACCCAAAGGCATACTTTTTGGTCATGTACACCATCAGCAGGTTCAGTCATAAAAGGAGACTGCATACAAGGAGAAGGAGCCGATAAGCCAAATACCCTTAGTTATTCATCATTATGGGGAAGATTACACAAATTAAATGATAAAAATGTCTATGAAGAAAACTCTACATAGCTGAAAATGCCCATATCCACTGTAGAGCAAGAATTAAGCATTTTAAAACAGGAGCTGTATTGAACTAGCCTGGAGGGGAATTCAAGTGCAATTTGCCCCATGCATAATAAGGGGCATGCATAGCAAGGCACAAATTGCTCCAAGAATTATTGTTGTAGTATTTTGGTAGTCACCAAAACTTGAAATCTATAATAAAATGCCACCTCCATGTAGGGCTGCACGATTATGGCCAAAATGATAATTTTTGATTATTTTTGATCAATATTGAGATCTCGATTATTTATCACGATTATTAATTGATTTTAGTGTCAACATATTTTTATTGCACTTTCACATTTATTAAGTTTTCCCATGCCACAATATAACACGCAAGTAGGCATGAAAAAACTTGAGCTGGTCAATTATGACAGAATTTAGGATCATAGTGTGAGGCATGACAACTTAATTTAACTTCTGATAAACTAAATTTAATATTTTCAGTTAATTTTGCAGACTGTATGTAAAAAAACAAACATTAACCTGTTCTACCTTGTAAACAAATACAATAAACGTCAATGTTCATTGTTTGAAGTCTGCTCCTCTTAAATATATTTAAAGCTACACTATTAGCCATTTTCCACTGTCATGGTTCTGGGCTGGAGTCAGTTCTCGAACCGCTCTGTGTATATATCTGAATAATCTCATAGGATGTGATTGGGTGAGTTTATTTACCCATCAGATGCAAAGTGCTTTAGTTTAATGGTGTTCATTAGGGATGCTCCGATCAGGATTTTTACAGTTGATACCGATCTAGATACTAATCTTTTTTTGTTTAAACTTTAATCAGGAGGTCATAAACAGTTAAATGAAAGCTCTCTGCTCATGGTCACTGTTAATTGAGTAAAATAATAGCAATGAGAAATACTGTTGGTTAATTGATAAATAAACAAGCATAAAATATTTATTTTTAAATATCTTAACAATAAATAGTCCTAATTAAAAGTAGGCTAACACAAAAATGATCCATATTAGGAAAAAGGCTAATAGCATTTTAAGGAAATGGCTTACTAAGCTTTATGTCAAATTGATATTAAATGAAACCCATAGTAATTAAACATTATTTCATTTCCCATTTTATTTACATTTTATGAATTTATTATAATATCTTTTTTTATATTAAATGATTTAATAGTTTTATTTTTGTTTGTTTATCAGTTTTAGATGGGTTCCCCAGTACAGTATTGCCATCTCTGCAGATAATATTGTGTTTTGGGGGGGATTTAATCAAAACATGGAAACTGGAAATGACTTTTCTAGTGATATCTGGCAACTGTGAAGTGAATTAGAGTTAGTGAATGGAGAGCAGCAGCGTACTGTATGTTTACATACTGAACAGTTGCTAGTCTTGATTATGATTGGTGAGGAATTTTTAAATAAAGAAGTTTGAATTAAACCCACCTTGCAGCATTAGCATTATTATGAATTTACTCCACCCGAAGCCGCTATGTCTACACGAGCAGGTTTAAGTTCAGGTCATTTTGCGAGATCAAAAAAAGATGGCGGTTTGTGAGATAAGGAAGTTGAAGCAGATGATGTATAGAGTTACTTGTCATCATAATGGCTTCTTTGCAGTATTTCCACACTTGTTCGGTTGACTGAGGAGATGCAGCAGTGTGAAAGTAACTGTTGCTCATTGTAGACGCATTTTGGAGTTGTAGTTTTTATCCCGATTGTATTATACAATTCCAAACAGGTCACTCGCACTGGTGTGCCTAAATATTTATTCACAGTCACACAAAATACTTTTCAGTCACAAATGTGAGTAAAATGGTCACACTGCAGAGCCCTGACTTTATCTGCAAAGCCTTTTCCCGTTCAGCGTGATGACGTTTAATGTCCCTGTCAACCTCTGTAGTGCCATTTAGCATCATGTTAATGTCATGATTTCTCCTCGTGCAAAGAGCTGGAGCTCGAAGTGAAGCAGGCAGCTCGAGGGCTAAAATGCTAACTCAGTTTCGGGGTTTTGGTACTACAAAATGACGTCATCCCTTCGCCGCTCTAAGGTGATTGGTTGTAAGTGTAGGAAGCGCTTGATTTGATCTGCAGCAGAGTTTTCTATTAGCGGAAGATGAACTTTAAATGCTAATATCGCAGTTGATCATGTTCATTCAATTGTGGGTAGTCAAAATCATAATCGCGATCGATATTCGATTAATTGTGCAGCCCTACCTCCATGCCACCAAACTACTTGGTTGGTTGGTGTTAAAGGAGGATAAAGTGGTTACTGAACACAATGATTATAATGAGGTGTAAAAAGCAGGTTACCCAAAAGGACCTAATCCCCATGCTTAAGTATGTGAAGGATCTGTGATGATATGGCTGTTCTTCCAAAATGCCCTGGGAACCTTGTTAGGATACATGGGGTTATGGCAGAGGTTCTCGACCTTTTGTAACTAAATCCCCCCAAGCCTCTGTAGGGAACAGCCGTAGAGATATTAGTGAAGTCTTGTATAGTCAAGTTGTCCTGATAAACAACTAGAACTGCAACTAACAATTATTTTGACAATCAATTAATCTGTCGATTATTTCTTCGATTAATCGATTTGTTGGATTAAAAGGCCCTTTTTTCGGTATTTTTTCCAAAATACATGTTATTTCACATTCTGCCCAATGTTGTCCTTCAAACATTATGCAAATTGAAGGCTATGAAACGTATTTGTGTGTATATATGTGGACTATACATTGTGCAAAGGATTTTAAAAAATATTAACATTACATTATTTTTATATTATATATTATTAACAGTTTGAAAACAAAAAAGCTTTAAAGCAGAAGTTAAATCACTTAAAAATGCTTAAAAAAAGTAGAAACAGTGTTAACTGGTAAGATGTTGAATGTTCTGCAGTAACACATTCTCTCATCTGAACACAGTAACATGTTACTTTATTCTGTAAATGTATGATACTTCTTAAATTTATATACAATTACATGGTATGACCCCATTACAGTTACTGCTCTCAATTACTTTTGTTTCTAAATATAGCATCAAACAACATATTTGATTCAAATGAATATTTTAGTCAGTTATTGTGCTTCCTTTCTGTTGCACGCTGTTTGATTGATGTGCATGCGTGGACTTGCACTTATTCAGTGGAGTTTAATGGAGACTCACTTGCTATCAGGACGAGCCTTTATGTAAAATGGAAATACTGGCATGAATTTCTGGCGTGAACATTTACAAATAAGGATATAAACATGAAGAAAACATGTCTGGAACACCTCAAAACAGCACATGCATCTGACACGACAAGCCATGTTAATACACTTACGAGTTTGTTTGAAGCACTTAATATAAAACACTCATGTTTCTGACAACCTGGATCTCTGTGACTGTGAAAAAAAAAAACATTTGTGCATTTCAAGATCGCTTAATTTAAACTTTTTTTTTTTTAAATAGTGAGAAATTTCTTTCGCAGCTCAAGACATGAGTTTTTGCTCCCTGTTCACGAACTAATGATGACTTCTCCAAAAGCTATACTTTTACTAAAGAGATCAACATCTGAGAATGACATGAAATGAAAAAGTGCGTTGTCCTATAAGACCTCTTCAAGTCATTCTGCCAAGTCCAGATGCACTGTTCCTCACACACACACCATTTTTCCATCCCTCAGGCATAAGGGTTATCAATTCAATAGTCTACCATGAACAGATAAGAGTTTATCTCCCCAGATCCACTGACAGGGACAAGGAATATTTTGTCTGATTCAAATGACTGTGTACACATTTTTTTTTTTTTTTTTTTACTAAGATGAGCACTGACACAAAAAAACATCATTGATTGGAAGGAATAAAAGACAACATGTGGCCCCAACACAAGGTGGAGGTGGACATTGATTATTGTCTTATAACAACATATCCCAAATTGATTTATTCCTCTCATACCATAGCAATTTTGCAAAGCAGTCATAGACTAATCACATTGCAATTAATAGCTAGCACACCAAGCAAGTCAAAGCTCCAGTATGCTGCCCCGTGTCATATTCTGACTGCACATTTTATGGCACGGCTCAACTCGACTCTGCATGCTTTTTGTGGACTTTCCACCGTGGACAGTATCTGGTACTCTTTTTACTAGGAATGCACCGAATGTTGGGCAACCGAAATTGTAAGTGAAAAGGCCGAATAAATTTGACTGAACAATGACGTGTTTGATGACACAACCAAATAGCCTAGCAACCAGAGTGAGACGCACGAATGTCACGACCTCCACTTCCGGCAGCGCGCTCGTAGAGATGAGGGGGCATGCGCATGCACGAGCTGTGTGCACGAACTACATGCTCTTCGGATGTTGACAACCATGACAGTGTTTACTGTGGACACGTGCGTTTGTTTTGTTTCCGTTCCGGAGTATTCGGTCACGTCGCGAGATGTAAGGGAGTAGAGTACGGAAGCAGGTAAAGACGCATTTATGTAAGGGCAGGCAGACAAATCCAAATTGTGATCCAAAAAACGTAGTCAAGACAGGAAAAAGTGTCGGGCAATCAGCAAACAGGCATAAACGGGGCAAAGCAGGAATCAACGTCGTGGTCACAGAAAACAGGGTCAAAACACGAAACAAGAAACATGAACTAGTACTATGGACTGGGAGCGGAAAAACCAGCAGGGACTAAATTAACTAATCCATAGTTTAAACTAACTAAATCTATCAAGGAACATAACATTAACAACGTATCTAACTATACTATATCTACGATAATACTCCACGAGGTGTACAGGGACGCGAGTGGTATATATCCCCAATATAATCAGCCATATATAACCGAATAGAACCATTTTTTGCACTCTTGTCAATGCACTTTTTTTGTTGTAGGCTACAGAGTGTTACATTCTTTCAGCATTCAGTTAAAGGCCTAATATAGGCTATTCAAGGGGGGCTCAAAGATGACCACATCAAAATATTTTTATTTTACTCATTTATTTATTTAAAGTTATATTGCCCCTTGTTGGTAGCCTACGCCTGCTGGAATGAAAAAAAAAGTTCAGGGTTAAATAAATATTCTGAAATTGTAGATTTTGTAATTGATTTTTTTTCTTTGAAAAGCAAGACAAAATAGTAAAAAGCACATTTTGACTATTTAATTTGTGCAATGGTGAAAAAAAATGGCAAAATTAATGGAAAAACTTGTTCGGTATTCGGCCAAGTTTTTCATTATATTCGGTTTCGGCCAAGAATTTTCATTTCGGGGCATCCCTACTTTTTAGTACCACCTTGGTCAAAGTTCCAAGCGAGCCGAGCCGATACTAAACGTGAGCCACACACTGAGTAATGAGCCTTTATTAGTCACATATACATGTGCACTTTGAATTTCTTTTCTTTGCATACCCCAGCATGTTTGGAAGTTGGGGTCAGAGTGCAGGGTCAGCTATGATACAGCGCCCCTGGAGCAGAGAGGGTTAAGGGCCTTGCTCTTGGCAGTGCTGGGTCTTGAACCCCCAACCTTCCAGTCAGTAAACCTGAGCCTTAACCACCAAGCCACCACTGCACCAAGGTGGCTGAGGGAGTAAGAATTATCCTTAACAAGTTCTGTATTTTGCCTGAATAAATGTGTCATTTAATACATACTTTGCAAATGGTAATATTCTATTAATTGAAAATAATGCATCATTTATCTCATTACAGATAAAATTACAATAAAGGTTTCTGTCCTAGATTTTTACATCTCGCTTGTTACCGATTTCCAAACAGGCATTTATCAAAGTCACTCCTGTCGTGGCTGATTCTAACAGTCATACCGAGCACTACGTAGGTTCCAGAACGCCATTATTTTACATCCTTAATAGGGTCCATGTTCAGTGAACAGGAAAGGATTTTTCAATTTGTAATACGGCCTGAAGTTGTATCTGTACAGGGCTTCGATAATACAACATTATTCCAGAGTGAAGGCAAGTGGAAGAAGAAACATTGAGGTGGCACTAAACTGCAGTGGAAAAGAAAGCTCAGAAAAAGTAAAGCGAGCCGAGCGGAGTCGAGTCGTACTGTGCAGTGGAAAAGTGGCTTTAGTGTCTTACATGCTCCAATATAACCTGAAAGCAATGTTAATTACCTGATTGTTTGAATTAAATGTGTTCAGAGCAGGGAAAACACTAAACTGTGCAGGACAGGGAGGACTCCCATGACCACAAACCAGTAGACTAAGCTAAAAAGTGAAAGCCAACATAATATTCAGTGCTGTGAAAAAGTATTTGTCCTCATCCTACTTTCTTCTGTTTTTGTGTGAATCTCATTAAATAGCTTAAGATCTTCAAAATACAGTTATCAAACACCATAAACCAATTGCACTTGAGTTACACCTTACAGAATGAAGACCAGACATTCTTTAGGATTTTCTGGTAGAGAGCAGAATACCATGTTTCCCTCAATTATTGCAAGTTTCCCAGGCCCTGAAGCAGCAAAGCATCCTCACACCATCACACCTCCACCACCATGCTTGACTGTAGGTATGATGTTCTTTTTGTGGAATTCTGTGGTTGGTCTTTGCCAAATGTAAGGGGACCCCCATCTTCCAAACAGTTCCACATTTGATTCATCAATCCACAGTACACTGTCCCAAAAGGTTTGAGGATCATCAAGGTGTGCTTTGGCAAAATTCAGACGAACCTTAATGTTCTTCTGGGTTAGCAGTGGTTTTCACCTCAACACTCTTCCATGGATGTCATTTTTGCCCAGTATGTTACTGATAGTGGAGTCATGAACACTGACCTTTATTGATGCAAGAGAGGCCTGTAGGTCCTTTGATGTTGTACTTTTGGAATTTTGGAAGGTCGGCCATTTCTGAGAAGGTTTACTACCACACAGAGTTTTTTCCACTTGGAGATAATGGCAAATACATTTTCACACAGCCCCAGTTGGTACTGGATAACTTTTTTGCGTAAATAAATAACATTATTATTTAAAATCTGTATTTTGTGTTTACTCAGGCTGCCTTTGTTTTATCCTACCATCCACTGGATCATGCGTGCGATCATGGATTCTGAACGAGTGGCACATATGCTATAGTTACAGCATCAATATGAGTTGCATTCTCGTGACGTGCATTGATTTAAACATAACTATATACACTACATGAGTGAACAAGGAGAAGGGATTTTTTTCTTTTTCTGGTGGTAGACTTTATTTGTCCCAGGCCTAATGTTTGTCTTACGTCTTATCTGTTTACAGTTACCTTGTTGTGAAACATCCGTGTTCCTGTTGTCACATACATTTTAACAGCTATAAACAGTTGTTCCCTCACGTCCTCTTTAGAGTAAAGATACAGACTTAGCAGTTTGTCATGTTACCAAGAATATGTAAAGCACAAAACCCTCCATCCTGAAAACTTTCCTTTAGTGGAAAATGATAAAGGACAGTTCCAAAACACCTCTTTCATTAATGTTAAATAAGCATCTACCTGAAAAAAAAGCTTCAAAAAGTTACTGAGAGTTATCAGAAGCGCATTAATATAAACCTGTGATTTAGCCACTACTCTCAGAGCCACCATGAAAACAGAAAATTGCTCAACATCATCTGGGCGATCAGATTAGAGAACTCTACAGATTTTCCACTCTGTTAGCAGGCCAACTTGATGGGACTTAAATATTGTGATGTATATTTTAAAAGAAGATATCGGATAAACATGGTGCCCAAAAGGCCCCATACATAGTTGAAATTAACAATTTTTAGCAAAATATCCTCCAAAACTTGTCAAATTTACTTTACAGCCTTGTGACAGCTTCCAGATGCAGCCATCAAAATGATGTCAGTACCTTCATAAATAAAATTATATATATATATATATATATATATATATATATATATATATATATATATATATATATATATATATATATATATATATATATATATATATATATATATATATATATATATATATATATATATATATATGGGATGTCACGATACCAAAAATCTAGTAGTCAGTACAGATACCACCAAAAGTACATGATACTCCATCCCAAAGTCGATACCACGGTGTGGTATAAAAATAAAATTAAAAAATAAATGTAAAAATTCTCCTAGAGGACATCCTCCTCTGGCTGACACTGGCAGAGAGAGAGAGAGAGAGAGAGAGAGAGAGAGAGAGAGAGAGAGAGAGAAGGGGAGGGCGGGGGGTGTTTTAGTTATCAAAAAATCAGTACGTTTACATGGACAAAAATAATCCAATATTAACCCGATTAAGACAATACTCTGATTAGGAAACTACCATGTAAACAGCAATTTTTAATTACCTTAACCCAGGGGTTCCCAAACTTTTCTAGGGCAAAGCCCCACAAATAGCATTAAAATTTGACCGAGGCCCCCCTTTTGCAAGATGTCTTTAAAACACATGAAAAACACAGACTTCTGAATGTACCCCCCCCTTTTTTTAATTAATAATTACACCTTACAGCTTTACATTACATTAGGAATTGATTGTGTGTGTGTGTGTGTGTGTGTGTGTGTGTGTGTGTGTATCTGGTTGTCTGAGAGTGAGAAAGAGAAAACATGCATTTATTTTTCACACCAAATTGTTGAGGCCCCCTGGCGGCCCCCAAGGGGGCTGCGGCCGGCACTTTGAAAACCACTGCCTTAATCCTATCCTGTTTTAGTCACATTATCGACGTGTATTACAGACATGTAAACACCTTAATCACATTAACATCGTGTGAGAGTTTTCACCGCATTTTGCAACAGGACATGATCACACACGGCAGAGTTCAACCGTTTTACAGCAAACAAGAGAGCACGGCTGCATCCGAAACCACGTACTTACCTATTATAGGCCTATAGTATACAAAATACATGTATCTCGGCTACTATATAGTAGGTAAGTACACGGTTTGGGATGCAGCCCATGGCTTCAAGCAGTCGTCTATTTGCATGTACAGCATGACAAATTATTAATCGCACTTGAAGCGTTCGTAAAAATTTTTTAAATAAAAACACCCAAAACTGTATATGGTACCATAACAAAGAAAACTATGTTGATACGTGAAATTCTGGAGGGAACGTCAGACGGCGTGGCGCGTTGACGTAATGATTTGTGCTATTAATCGAACTATGTTCTATAACATGTAAAACAGGAACATGAAAGGAATATTCTAAAAGCAACTAATGTCTTACTCAGAATAAGGTCAATAATTAGATTACTGCTATCCATGTAAACGTAGACTACGTTTACATGGATAGCAGTAATCTAATTATTGCTATATATTAATCTATATAGCTGCCTCAAACAAACAAAATATAGGACCCATCTTTCAGGTGCTTCGCCAAATTCCAGGCGTTTCCTTGCTTTGTTTGAAATGAACGATAGCATCGGTTGCAGATCGGCTTCAAAGCATCAATTATATATGTTTGTTGCCATCCACCTCCAATGTGTAGTTTTTCATATTCCATACCACATTTCCTCTCAACGAGTGGAGTCTGTAGTTCCCCCTCCCATGTGCTTGTAGTTGTTGTTTTTCTTCTTCACCACTTGTGGACCGACTAAAACACTTGCGCGTATTTGCTGCCCCCTTCAGTTCCGGAAGAATTGCAACCTCAGTACCATCGTTACCCACTCTACTGCAGAAAAACAAGTACCGTCACGTTTTAAGAATGTTGGTACCGAAGTATCGGTTTTCGTGACATTTTTTTCCCCCCCAGGTAGCCTTTACTGAAATCATTTTCATGGCTGCATCTGGAAGCAGTCACAAGGCTGCAATGAACTTTAACAGGAAACATGGCAAGCACATCACACACACACACGACACTCCTGCCAAACTTATTAACAAATACAAAAAGACTGGAAGTGTTGCAGACCGACCGAGTAGCAGACATCCATCAACATCCACTGACGAAGACACACATATGGTGTTGACAAACATAGTCCCCTGTGTATGGAGGTATGGAGACTTTTGGGACACGCTGTAGTTGTGTGTATAAGTAATATATATATATATATATTTTTTTTTGATCACTTAACTCTAGTACAGCCAGACCCTCTAGATGTCATGAAATAAAAATGAAAGTTGAATGAAGGAGCATCCAATTCACTGGTACACTTTATGCTGTGAAGATGTGATGCTGACAGACTTGACGCTGACTTTGCACATGAACATGGTGCACAACTCCATAACACACCTGTGATGTTCCACATGACGTGGCAAAAAGTGTACAGAGTAGCACAGAACCTACTGTCAGAATAAATTTCGAGCAGTGCACGTGGTCCGAGCTCTGATATCGGTATAATATCGAAAATGGGGCATGTGGTATCGTGCATGCTGTGACCTACCTGAGCCCAAGCTTGTGTGACCTTGTGTGAGCGCTAACTCTGTAGAGCTGCCAGAGCAAACTAAAGCACAGTTTCACAACGAAACAACTACACCTTAAACAAAAACGCAACAATTATCGTACTAGCAAAGGGGAACTTATTACATATTTAACATAATATCTATAACTATATACCACCAAGGTGATTTTCCAGCTAGCACAGCAGAGGAGGCTTGAACTATAGTAGAAGTTAGTAGCAAAATTAGATAACACTGCTCTCGGTGTTAAAGGTTGGTTTGTGCAACTCTGAGCAGATACAGGCAGAAATTAAAATTAAACACTGCTTGTGCGAATGTCAGGCCAAGGTTAACTTTATAACTTTCACGTGTTTCTCGTGAAGAAGCTAAATATATCTAGTGATAAAAACAAATGTTTCAAATTAAGAAGTGACTAGTAAAGATAGTCACTTAGCTGACAGAATAAGTTTCACCCATCTAGCTAGACACGGCATGCCCGCATAACTCGAAGAACTTAAACATAGCAGTTCTAACTTGGTTGACTGATGGAAGCTAATCGCTAACTCACCTTCACACAGTCGATGGGAAACATAAGACAGTGCTCCATGATCCCCGCCACGGCCCCGGCTAACATGTACGTGCTGGTTGAAGCTCCTTGAGGCAGACCTTCGTAATCCGGTTCCGAAATCTCGGTCACTTCCTGGGACCCATGCAACTGCACCGTGTTAAGTTCCGACTCGCTTCCTATTCGCGGGGACAGAGTGCCCATTATGCCCTCGGATAGAGCCCAGATCCTGCCACCGAACCAACGCACTTCTGCGCCGGCGGAAGCTCCTGCAACCGCGCCATCTCCACCGGGCGGCTCCGCGCTCATCCGCCTCCTGCGAACCAAACCATCGGCTTCCATTTGCAACCAGACACACAGTCCTCTGGTTCACAAAATGTTAGCAGGTATTATTCGAAAAACATCCGTCGGCTTTACTCCCTACTGTCCAGATGTTTACACTCCGGACACGTCCATGCCTAGGCTGGAAAGGACAAACTGTAACCCACGCGTGGTGAAGTGCGCAGCGCGGGATGACAGGACGTACAGGCCGCGGGCGGAAGTACCACTTCCTCAGCTACGGTTCTGCTCTGTGATTGGATGAAAACGGTGTCAATCAAAAAACGTCCGCGACTGCTGGTCTACAGATATGTGAAAACCTAGCAAAAGATGACAAGTATGATCCCGGGCCATTTATTTATTTATTTATTTATTTATTTTTAATACACACATTAACCATATATACTGTGAAAGAGTCTGGATGTTACCTTTTCAATTCTTTGTTACTAACAAGGCCAAAGAAATACATTTTATCCTTCTTCATACTGTGTACCCTGTAAACACGTTACTCAGTCATTACATATTGATGAGATTTTTTAAACATGCAACATTTCATAGCCTTTTTGTAAACATTTAGCCTGTCATACATTTAATTGATCAGGGATTAATTACTCATTTACTCTTAAATATATTATCTTATATTGTGAAAGTAAAATGTTACTATGTTAATATTTTTTATTTATGCAAAATATTATATTCATAAAAAAAATTTTATAACCTCACCCCTAAGTTGGCACGTTTTCTTATAAAATAAGATCATATAAATAATTAAATCGCAAAAAAGCTACTTAATATTAAATAGATATGAAAAGCTATTAGTGGTTAGCATGTTCGTCTCACACCTCCAGGGTCTGGGGTTCGATTCCCGCCGGGGCCATGTGTGTGCGGAGTTTGCATATTCTCCCCATGCTGCGGGGGTTTCCTCCGGATACTCTGGTTTCCTCTGGTGCCCTGCGATGGACGCACCATGTCCAGGATGTACCCCGCCTTGTGCCCGATGCTCCCTGGGATTGGCTCCAGGTTCCCCCGCGACCCTGAAGAAGGAGAAGGTGGTAGAAGATGGATGGATGGATGGATGAAAAGCTATATATGTAATGCCTCTTAATGATGTTAGATAGATAATTTTCTATACATGTACACTCACTGAGCACTTTAATAGGAACACCTGAACACATACACATTCCTGCAATTATCTAATCAGCCAACTGTGTGGCGGCGGTGCAATGAAATCATGCAGATATGGGCCTGCGACTTGGGCCTATTTAATGTTCACATAAGCCATCACAATGGGGAAAATGTGATCTCAGTGAATTGGACTGTGGCTTGATTGCTGGTCCCAGACAGGCTGATTTGAGTATTTCTATAACTGCTGATCTCCTGGGATTTTCATACACAACATTCTCTAGAGTTTACTCAGAAATAATAATAATAATAATAATAATAATAATAATAATAATAATAATAGTAGACATCAACAGTCGACATCAACAGTCAAATGCAAGTTTAAAAAAGTATGTCTTGAGTTGAGCTCTAAATATGCCAAAGGCCAGTGCGCACAGGCTCACCAAAACTGGACAGTTGAACACTGGAAGAACATAGTCTGGTCTGATGAATTTCGATTTCTGCTGAGGCACACAGATGGTAGGGTCAGAATCCATGGACCCAACCTGCCTTGTGTCAACAATCCAGACTGGTGGAGGTTGTGTGGGGAATGTTTTCTTGGAACACTTTGGGGCAATTAATACCAAATGATCATCTCTTTAATATCAGCTTATATGAGTATTGTTGCTGAGCATGTGGATCCCTTCATGGCCACAATTTCCCCATCTTCAAATGGCTACATCCAGCATGATAATGCACCATGTCAAAAAGCAATAGTCATCTCACACTGGTTTTTCCAACATCTTGTGGGAACAATGCCATGAAGAATTGAGGCTGTATTGAGAGCAAAGGAAGGCCCTACCCAGTATTAGTATAGTGTTCCTATACTCAGTGAGTGTATGCAGCCCATAAGTGAAAAATAAAAATCTAGATGATGCTTTGAGTTGGTGTGTCTACAGTGCTGCCTTCTTGGCCTCTTAGTGGGAAAGTCAGATTGTCCCAATTGAACTGAAAAGAATTCACAGTATACATTAAGAGCTTTGCCAACATAATACATCATTTCACTATAGGAATCATTGGCTTTTCAAAAAAAAAAAAAAAAAGACCATAGTATTATTTGAATTAGTAGAAAGTTTGGTGAATATGTGTGTTTTCAATTTATGAGGCATTTTATGCAGGAGTGAATGCAGTATAGTGATGTTTATTGTTTAAAATTGTTTAGCTTCTCTTTAACTCGATCTTGGTTCTTGTCTCAGTTATTTTTTTATTATGGTAGGTCAACATCTTCCTGCTTTGCCCAAGTTTCCAGTAGTTTGGTTCAACTAAATGCTCAACAGTGCACGTAAATTTCCATTTACTTCACCTGCTATGAACGGCAGAAATGAATGATGTCTGTAACAAATGACATTTGGTAAAAAACAGTGGAACGTACGCTTTTATCATGGTACAGCTGCATCTCTCTATTGAGTTCCATTTATTTATGGGTGACTCTCTCCCCTGCTAATGTGGCAGGCTTGTGTATTAAAGTAGTTAGCAGCAGTGGCTGATGTGGAAGCTAGGTTTCCATAGGCTGTTGTATAATGCAATGGAGCTGAAGTTGCAAAACAAAAATGGTACAAACTTGTTGCTGTGGTATCACAATTGTGTTGCAGGCTTAAATGAAAGCTAAAGAGAAAAGGAAGTAAATCTAGTTCTGTTTATTGTACACAGATTTTTCTTTTTTCCTGCGGGTTCCAGGGTAGCACTTGCTGTGAGTGGGCTTGGCCAATCTACAGTGAGGGAAAAAAGTATTTGATCCCCTGCTGATTTTGTACGTTTGCCCACTGACAAAGAAATGATCATTCTATAATTTTAATGGTAGTTGTATTTGAACAGTGAGAGACAGAATAACAACAAAAAAATCCAGAAAAACGCACGTCAAAAATGTTATAAATTGATTTGCATTTTAATGAGGGAAATAAGTATTTGACCCCTCTGCAAAACATGACTTAGTACTTGGTTTAAAAACCCTTGTTGGCAATCACAGAGGTCAGACGTTTCTTGTAGTTGGCCACCAGGTTTGCACACATCTCAGGAGGGATTTTGTCCCACTCCTCTTTGCAGATCTTCTCCAAATCATTAAGGTTTCGAGGCTGACGTTTGGCAACTCGAACCTTCAGCTCTCTCCACAGATTTTCTATGGGATTTAGGTCTGGAGACTGCCTAGGTCACTCCAGGACCTTAATGTGCTTCTTCTTGAGCCACTCCTTTGTTGCCTTGGCTGTGTGTTTTGGGTCATTGTCATGCTGGAATATCCATCCACGACCCATTTTCAATGCCCTGTCTGAGGGAAGGAGGTTTTCACCCAAGATTTGACAGTACATGGCCCCGTCCATCGTCCCTTTGATGCGGTGAAGTTGTCCTGTCCCCTTAGCAGAAAAAAAACCCCAAAGCATAATGTTTTCACCTCCATGTTTGACGGTGAGGATGGTGTTCCAGGGGTCATAGGCAGCATTCCTCCTCCTCCAAACACGGCGAGTTGAGTTGATGCCAAAGAACTCCATTTTGGTCTCATCTGACCTCAACACTTTCACCCAGTTGTCCTCTGAATCATTCAGATGTTCATTGGCAAACTTCAGACGGGCATGTATATGTGCTTTCTTGAGCAGCGGACCTTGCGCGCGCTGCAGGATTTCAGTCCTTCACGGCGTAGTGTGTTACCAATTGTTTTCTTGGTTACTATGGTCCCAGCTGCCTTGAGATCATTGACAAGATCCTCCCGTGTAGTTCTGGGCTGATTCCTCACTGTTCTCATGATCAATGCAACTCCACGAGGTGAGATCTTGCATGGAGCCCCAGGCCGAGGGAGATTGACAGTTCTTTTGTGCTCCTTCCATTTGCGAATAATCGCACCAACTGTTGTCCCCTTCTCACCAAGCTGCTTGGCAATGGTCTTGTAGCCCATTCCAGACTTGTGTAGGTCTACAATCTTGTCCATGACATCCTTGGAGAGCTCTTTGGTCTTGGCCATGGTGGAGAGTTTGGAATCTGATTGATTGATTGCTTCTGTGGACAAGTGTCTTTTATACAGGTAACAAACTGATATTAGGAGCACTCCCTTTAACAGTGTGCTCCTAATCTCAGCTCGTTACCTGTATAAAAGGCACCTGGGAGCCAGAAATCTTTCTGATTGAGAGGGGGTCAAATACTTTTTTCCCTCATTAAAATGCAAATTAATTTATAAAATTTTTGACATGCGTTTTTCTGGATTTTTTTGTTGTCATTCTGTCTCTCACTGTTCAAATACAACTACCATTAAAATTATAGACTGATCATTTCTTTGTCAGTGGGCAAACGTACAAAATCAGCAGGGGATCAAATACTTTTTTCCCTCACTGTATCTCCAGTGTCTCTGAATGATTTCATTTTCAGCAGGCTGCTGTTGGGTTCGCTGCCATAATTCTTGGTTGTTGATTTTGTCAGGCCAGCGAATCCGGACAATCCTTCAGAGGCAGCTGCTGGTAAATGATTAGTACAAATAACCTGGAAAACATAGAAAATGACAAAAATAAATATTTAAGCAGTGAAACAAGGAACGTAGTAAAACTAGAACAGACATTTCCATGATAGAGAAATTTGTTATTGCAGAAGGGGATAAAGTTGGAAGCAGAATTAGCAACTTTGCTCTTGGACAGGTATGTAAACACAATCTGTTTAAATAGCCAACTTTAAATAACAAATCACAGTAATAGAGCCCAGCTGAAAAATGCATGGGTTCTCAGTATAAACAAAATCATAACAGGGAAGGAATTCTATATAATTTATACTCTTTATAGTTTATAGCATTATAATATGGCCATTAAGCAGTCGAGCTGCCTAGGGGGCAAAACCACAGGTCAGGCTAAAAACACCATGCTCTAGCAAAAAAAAGGTACAGTTATATCACGAAGAGGACTTGGGTACCATGATTAGATTATAACTCGCGCTGGATAATGGAAATGTAATGGTATGTCATAAATTCACAAGTTTAATCAATGGACACATGCTGAGATGAAAGCAGTACTGTTGATGCTTATTTTTTAAACTTGGTTTCTGAAGTCAAGCACTGCCAATGTGATATAAACTAGCTTCTATCCAACAGCTTGGCTATACAAAGTATTTGGGTCTTCTATTAAGCAATGTTAGTATAGGGCCAGCTAGGTATTTTCTTCTTTACTTGTGAGGTAGTGTTATCTTCCCAATTGCGTACTTTTATCATCTATTCTTAAATACGAAAGCAACAAACAGCCTGCCTCACCCTTAAAAGTGATGTCACCATAGTGCTTGGTAATGCTAACTCTCAGGGCCTGTTCACACCCTGATGTTTTTCCCAGTGTGTTAAATCGTCAGTTGCAAATTCATTGCCTGACAGTAGATGATACTTATTGAAAAGCAGAAATACCCCGGTACACAAGGTGGCGCTACACAACTTTCCATTTCTGATACCCGCTTATCATTGGGAAGAAATAGAGAGCCAGTATTTACATCTTTAAGCCATTCACACACTTTGTATGAACTCACTAAAGCATGTCTGCACTTTTGTAAAATGTAAGATCTTTGGTGATTTGGCCACTGCAACAAATACTTCTTTAAAGCTAAATCCTTAAAGTTCTCATTTTAAACAATATACTCGTTTTTAATAAATAATGATTTGAATTAATTCAAATTCACAGCATTAGCATTCACATACTTATAGAAAGACCCAGATTATGTTATTTTTTTAAATCTAATTTTGTTGTTGGGAGGGGTTGGGTATAAGGCAACTATTGTTGTGTTCAAAAATGTTAATGTTCCTGCAAATTGATAAAGTGTTGACTTTGAAGTGTCTTTTTGTGGTCAATATGATAATTCAACAACTCAGTAATGGGGAACTTATTTATTTGAATAAGAGGTCAAGAATACTTATATGCATATATATGCCAGGTACAAAAATAAATACAATGGATTATCAATCAGTGGCTTACCATTTGCAGGGAAAGGACAAAGAAACAATGTTATTTAGTGTCAAAGGACACCTTGTTTATGTGTGTAGGCAGAAGGATTTATTAACAGTGAGAATTTTATTTCAGGTATGTCGCTTATGCACTCTCAGTTAAATGGTGGATGCTTGCATCTTCTTCGTCTGTAAGATTGTTTTGTACTTGAGTGCCATCAAGTTGTACTTTTATGTAACTTTATGCTCCAGGCACGTGAACAAAAGCACAAATTGCATTGGTTGGGCGTTTTTTTGCCACAGCGTGTCAAAAAAAAAAAAAAAAAAAAGAACCCCTCAACGTTAAAAAAAAAAAAAGAACGCTTTGACGCCATGCGTGTTATGCCTGGGTGTGAACACACTCACTGACAGCCATTGGAGCAAAAATCATCCCGGTGTGAACAGGGCTTAAGAAATGGGTGGAAAATACTTGAGTAATTGTACTTAGTTACTATAATTAAGTATTATTTTGGAGGATTTATACTTTGTGTATTATTGAAAGAGAAAAACATACTTTTTACTACTTATATTTTTATTTAGACTTTCAAAGTACTTGTTAGAGATCCCAAAGGTCTCATCTATCCAATGACTGTATGCTACATGTCGATAGAATAGACTCCTCTTGTCATGTAAAGTAGGTGCAGGACAGAAGCAAGTGCAGGTATGGCAGTTTAATTAAACAAAGTCCAAGGATTAGGCAGAAATCAATAATCAAAGACAGGCAGATGTCAGGCAATCAGGCAAAACTAGGCAGGGCAGAGGATCGAGGTCAACAGAGTAAACAAAGGTCAAAGATCAGATAAGCAAACATGAGATAAGGCTTGGACATACAACAGAGACTAGGCAGCTGAATGTAATACTTCGCAAAGTTCTAGTGTTTGAAGAGTGTCTTATATACTGTGGTGTGAGTGTGTGCAAGATTGGATGCAGGTGTGTGTGATTAGAATGAGTGTGAGTGTTCTGTGAATTGCAGTCCATGGTGGCCATGCTTGACCGCCGTGCAGTATGGGAAATGTAGTCACTGTTTTGCTGTGATATGACACTTCTGTATTTTATTTACATTTCAGTTTAAAGCATTTAAAGCATCCTCACCTGGAGGAGAAAGGGTGAAGGGCTAGGGCTGTGGAACTTGGAGTACAAGGAGCCTGGACAAAGTGGGAATTACCAAAGAGAAAAATCACATGGCCTCAACTTTAGAGACTGGAGCCCTTTTGTATTTCTTTTCTGCTCAGATCAGTGTTTGATACCCTTCCATCACCAGCAAATTTGTACAGTCGGGGAATGAAAGAGGATGAAGTGTGCAAGTTATGTGGAGGGAGAGGCACATTGGTGCACATACTGGCAGGATGTAAGACTGTGCTTAGCCAGGGAGGATACAGATGCTGGCTTCATGATATTGTCCTCCAAGCACTGGCTGACACCTTGGAGCAGGAGAGGCAAAAAAAAACAAAACCCATTCCCACAAGAGTTCAGTGCCATCTATCCAGTTCATCAGGGAGGGAGAGAAGCCACATTCCTCCAAAAAGACCAAGAAAAGCCCCCTGCAGGAAACATAGGGAAGCATGGGGGCAATCATGGGAGATGAGAGTGGATCTGGGAAGGAAACTATGTTTTCCCCAGGTTGTTCAAACATCCCTAAGGCCAGAAGTGGTCATATGGTCTGAGGAGGAAAGAAGGATCATAATGATCGAGTTGACAGTCCCATGGGAAGATGGATGCGAGGAGGTCTCAGAGAGGAAAGCCACCAAGTACTAGGACCTGGTCCAGCAATGTAGGGATAAAGAGGGAGGTGTTTCCAATTGAGGTTGGTTGCAGGGGTTTCCCGTGAAAACACAACTTTTTCCCCAAGCCATCAGAAACCACCTCATGACCACTAACCCCCTTCAGCTACCCTGTATGTGACAAACACACACACACACACACACACACACACACACACACACACAAACACACACACACAAAGAGCACCTGATCATACATGTCACATAAGGCATACCTGGCACATTTGCATATGCACAGGACACTTTAGTGTACATAGGCACAGAACTGTGCAAAAGTCTTAGGCGCATACAACGAAATGCAAGTCCCTCTCCTCTTTAGTCCTCTTTAGTTTAGAGGACGCAGCGTCCATGGTTTCTAAAATTTAAAATTTCTATTCGTCTGACCACAGAACAGTTTTCCACTTTGCCTGGGCCATTTTAAATGAGCTTTGGTCCAGAGAAGACGGGAGTATTTCTGGATCATGTTCACATATGGCTTCTTGTTTGTATGATAGAGCTTTAACCAGCATTTGTGGATGGCATGGCGAACTGTGTTCACAGACAATGAGTTCTGGAGGTGTTTCTGAGCCTATGCAATGATTTCCATTACAGAATCATGCCTGTTTTTAATGCAGCGCTGCCTGAGGGCACAAAAATCACGGGCATGCAATGTTGATTTTCACCCTTGTCGCTTGTGCACAGAGATTTCTCCAGATTCTCTGAATCTTTGATGATATGTATTGTAGTTGATGAGATATTTATAGTCTTCAGGAACATTATTATGAAATTATTCCACAAATTGTAGATGCAGTTTTCCATAGATTGGCAAACCTCTGCCCATCTTTACTTCTGAAAGACTCTACCTCTCTAAGATACTCTTTTTATACCCAGTCATGTTACTGATCTGTTGCCAATTAACGTAATTAGTTGCAAAATGTTCCTCCAGCTGTTTCTTTTTAGAAACACCCACTTTTCCAGCCTTTTGTTGCCCCGTCCCAAATTTTTTGAGATGTGTTGCAGCCATCAAATTCAAAATTACCTTATTTTTGCCTTAAAATGCTACATTTCCTCAGTTTAAACATTTGATATATTTTCTATGTTCTATTGTAAATAATATATGGGTTTATGAGATTTGCAAATAATTGCATTCTGTTTTTATTTACATTTTACACAGCGTCCCAACTTTTTTGCAATTGGGGATTGTAGATAAAGAGAACCCACTTAAACAAATGAGACAAAAATTGTTATACTTCATCATTTATTTATTAAAGAAAATGATCCAATATTACATATCTTTGAGTGGCAAAAGTATGTGAACTTCTAGGAGGGCAGTTCATTTGAAGGTAAAATTAGAGTCAGGTGTTTTCAATCAGTGTGATGGCAATCAGGTGTGATTTAAAAAACAATTTTATTTAAAGAACATCTGATCTTCACAACACATTTTTGTGGAAGTATATCATACCACAAAAAAATGAGATTTCTGAGGACCTCAGAAAAAGAGTTGTTGAAGCTCATCAGGCTGGAAAAGGTTACAAAATCATCTCTAAAGCATTTGGACTCCACCAATCCACAGTCAGACACATTGTGCACAATTGGAAGAAATTCAAGACCACTGTTACCCTCCCCAGGAGTGGTCGACCAACAAAAATCACTCGAAGAGCAAGATGTTTAATAGTCCATGAGGCCACAAAGGAATCCAGGGTAACTTCTAAGCAATTAAATACCTCTTTCACATTGACTAATGTTAATGTTCACGACTCCACCATCAGGAGTGGTGTGCATGGCAGGGTTGCAAGGAGAAAGCCACTGCTCTCCACAAAGAACATTGCTGCCTGTCTGAAGCTTGCTAAAGATCAGATGGACAAGCCAGAAGGCTAATGGAAAAATTTTGTGGATGGATGAGTCCAAAGTATAATTTTTGGTTTAAATTAGAAGGGTTATGTTTGGAGAAAGGAAAACACTGCATTCCAGCATAAGAACTTTATCTTTATTTTTATGAAATATGGTGGTGGTAGTATCATGATTTGGGCCTGTTTTGCTGCATTTGGGTCATGACAACTTTCCATCACTGATGGAACAATACTTTCTGCATTATACCAGTAAATACTAATGGAAAATGTCAGGATATCTGTGGATGAACTGAATCTCAAGAGAAATTGGGTCATGCAGCAAGGCAGCAACTCTAAGCACACAAATCATTCTACCAAAGAATGATTAAAGAAGAATAAAGGTAATGTTTTGGAATGGTCAAATCAAAGTCCTGACCTTAATCCAATAGAAATGTTGTGGAAGGACCTGAAGCAAGCAGTTCATGTGAGGAAACCCACCAACATCCCAGAGTTGAAGCTGTTCTGTACTGAGGAATGGGCTAAAATTCATCAAAGCCGATGTGCAGAACTGGTCAACAGTTAGCGGAAATGTTTAGTTGCAGTTATTGCTGCATAAGGGGGTCACACCAGATACTGAAAACAAAGGTTCAAATACTTTGCCACTCACAGATTTGTAATATTGGATCATTTTCCTTCAACAAATAAGTGACCAAGTATAATATTTGTATATCATTTATTTAACTGGGTTCACTTCATCTAATTTTAGGACTTGTGTGAAAATCTGATGATATTTTAGTTCAAATTTATGCAGAAATATAGAAAATTCTAACATTTTCTAAAACACAAACTTTCAAGCACCACTGTAATAACATCATATCGGCTTCATAGTTGTGCTATACTGAATGGATTTAATCAAATTAGAAGACAGCAATATTTAAATCAGCTTGGGCTAGATATGATTTATCAAAGCCCTATAAATTGCTTCAAAATAATAAACCTCTCAGTGTTTTGAGGTCAGAGTTGGGATGAACAGTTTTAATTCTGTGTCAATCATATGGACATGTCTTTAGTTTTAAAATTGTCCAAAATATCAAACACAGACAAATAAATAAATAAATAAATAACAAGAGCAAAAAATTAAACACATTATGGTCTGCACTTATTATCAAGAATTACTACAGCAAAGTGTCTAACAAGCGAGCAATTTAATGGGGAAAAAAGGCATGTAGTATGACGTTTGTGGACATGGTAATAAATAATGGAACATAAATACAGTCTGTGCACATAATAAAGGATTTTTACTAAAACCAAAATATAGCCACAGGTTAACCACTCACACTCATTACCAGCTCTGATTACAGTCTGAACGGCTTCTTATAAGCTCACTAGCTTGATGCTGATCGCCAGTAGCTGAAAAATCCATAATTAACGTTTCTTCTCTTATGTTTCAGCTGGAAATTATCTGAGTTGCACAATAATTAGCTACACTAATCTGATTTGAAGTGGGGTCATTTTCAAATGATGTTTTGAGTTACTCTTGCTGTTAAAGCTAGAGTGTTGAATTTCTGCCGACCAAAGGAATTAAGTGTTAATTTTTGCTTACAAGAAGAAAATTTCCCAGACTTGATCTAATTAATGTTGATTATGTGTTGACCAGATGCATTCCTTTAAGGAAAGATAAGCTAGGAGGTATGGAGATGATCTTTCTTCCATGTCCTTAATTCCCTTATAATGTACACTGATAGAGGTGTTGCGAAACTCAATATGGTTTATTGAGGTTTTCTTCATTCCTCTCCCTGGGAGCATTTTAATCAATAAAAAAAAATGGAGTTGTTTTTCACAGCATAAGCAAAACAAGTGGAAGTTAAAGGATATTGTATTCTATTTCAGAGCAATTTACGTGATGTAGATTAAAGCCAAACTTAATAGATTTACTCCTCTCCAACCACCACTTCCAATGTTTGATTATTTTCTGATACTTGAGCGAAATGTTGCAAACCACTAATATCCTGTTTTGAGGTGCTGCTTCCAAATGCTGCATACAGTCACATCAGTATGGCTTTGAAAAATTACCTCTTATCTCATTTAACACTGATGTAGAAGCACTTATGGACTCTTACGGCCGGCTCTTCAGTCAAGATGATTTCCATTGGCAGAGTGGACCCTCTCACAAGCACTCTTCTCATGGAATATATTGAAAGTCATTACAATATTATTTCACTTTCTTCTAATGCAACAAGAAGTTATTAATGTGATTTATTTTTGAAATGTTTCAAAATGAAGTATGAGCCATTCTTAGTTTTTTAACTAGCTACATATCAGACATCGGATCTTTAAAATTTTATATTCAATACCATATCACTTACAACAACAACAACAATAATAATTAGTTGTTGTAGTAGTAGTTACCACAGCACTTTCACCACATAAATAGTAAATAGGACCATATGGATGTATGGGAAAAAAGGGACAATTTAAGTAAAAAGAATACAAATAAAACCGATAAAATGTATAGAATTAATATAGATACCAGCAGGTTTTTTGTGAATTTTCTGCTGCAATCTTAATCCTTTTAATATTCAAGAAGCACTTGACAATCTTAAGTCTTATATTGAAGTCCTGAAAATACATAGCTGTGGTCTGTCCGATTTTCTATGCACGCCAAATACATTTTTCTTCGGGGTTTAGTATTGTTATTACGTCTTCCAAATGGTAATAACATATCCCAGGACACATGCATTCAGTTGTAGTGCTTTTCCACCATCTGCTGTACGCATTTGGAATGTTCATTTTGTTTATTTATTATTTTAAACCGCACTGCCGCCTACTGGACATACTGCAGAACGACACATCAACATGGATACTTTTAAGTATATATATATATATATATATATATATATATAGATATATATATACTGTGAATGGAAATGTGAATGTTAATGAAATAAATATTTACAAATGAATGAACTGTACAAATTATTGCACGATTATTGTTTACCTTTTTAAAATCTGTATTTTCATTTTTTCTTGCTTGTGTATATAATTTATGTACAGATTATGTTCTATTAAAACAAAACAAAACAAACAAAAAAAACCTCTCTGTAACCCGTTTAAGTGTAAACTGTAAACCTGCCTCGATACAAATATATGAAAATAATCCCACAATACAACCGTTATTTAAATGTATGCTATTTTTTTTGGAGCCAAAGAACATTTTATTCCTGAATTTTCCATTTAACAGAACTCACTAAGTGACTATTTATAGGCCTTATATTTCCAAACATTAATTGCAAGGTTAGGATAATTTAGGAGTAACTGTAAATGCAATTCAGTTTGAAGATGAACTTGTTTACCATCTATTGTTCTCTTTCATCTGCCAGGTACAGGTATCTCAGTGGGCACAAGGGGAGTCCAAGGTTCATCCAGTGATGAACACTGAGGAGCTGTCTCAACCAGTGACATGCTGAAAGTACTGTGCCTAACTCATTTACTGCTCATTACTCAGTTTTGTATATTTACATTTGTTTATTTATTTAGGTTTGGATTTAACCTATTTGATTGTGTGATCAGTCAAACCGACTAATGACTATAAGAGCGCAGTAATAAATATAATCATTTTGATCATGATGGGTTGTGATTTACAGGAGAGAAAAATCACCTACTTTGATAAACTATCACTTATTTGATAAAATAAGTAAAACTCTTTCAGGAGCCGCTGGACAGCTGCTGTATGTAAATAGCTTACATGTATTTTAAAAGCTTCGGTCTAGACTGCTAGTCTACTACAACAAATGTTTTCCAGTTATATATATATATATATATATATATATATATATATATATATATATATATATATATATATATATATATATATATATATATATATATATATATATATATATATATATATATATATATATATATATATATATAAGAGTTGGTAGTGGGAGTCCTCTCCCTGTATGGGGGTGGAGTATGTAAGTACAGTGTAAGTAGGGAGGGAGTAAGTACAGTGTGAAGCATAACTCTGGTTATGGCGATGGCTGTAGCTATGCAAACTCGTCACTTTCGGACAGCAGCATTTAACACTGCAGGAACGGGCTGGAGGTCCAGCCACAGCATCGCGCTCAAATCCCAATACGACGCGCTTATAATCGGTGGAGGTAAATAGTGCACTTCCAGTGTTATGCATACACTAATCTGCAGGATGTGTGCACAGCTCAGGCGTCTGGCCCGCTGTTACACTCTGTTCTCCGCTCATTTATGCACCAATTATGCAACACTCTGTGGCATAACAATTGCAGTGGATTACAAAAGCAGTAATATTGAGGTGGATTTCCAGATAACTATTCATCTTAGTGAATAACAGTTCTAATAGACATGAGAATTGTGTGGAAGAGCTACACGGAAAAGAATAGACTATGTTAGTGCTGACTACTGTATTAAATTTACTTTATTAAGAATGCTGTGTTAGTGTAATGTTAACGTGGCGGTTTCTCAGCTTGAGAATCTTGGGTTTAATACAGAACTGGAAAGTGAGACATCGGATTCATCCTGGGCTTTTTTTCTTTTTCTTTTCCCATTACCAGACTGCTGATGTCTTTTCCCACGCATAGTTGTCTATCAGTTAGTCTATGGTGATGATCATTTCTAGTCAGTCGCAAACATGAGGTGGGGGAGGGGCGGATAGATAGTTATACAGATAGTTGAAGTACTTTTTTTTTTTTTTTGAAACATTAAAAAATAATCTAGTGTGTTTGCTCTTTGACTTTGAATACAAACTTCTTTACTTTTACTTTAGTATTTTGCTAGTCAGCTCCAGACGCAATGTTACTGCACGCGTGAATTCAAAGTGTCTAGACGCGGCGATGGCGCTCGCGCACTTTGAACTCACAGTAAACTGGCAAATAATCTATAGGCCCTATCGAAATGACTCTGGTCAACACAACAAGGCCCCGTTTATTATTAATATTTTTAGAATACATTACAATCACTCCAGGTTGCCTTAGTTGTCACTAGCCAAGGGGAGGCACAACTAAATATCACTGCATGGGTCTAGCTCAGGCATGGGCAAACTGCACTTAAAGCGTTCGAAAAAAACAAACAAACAAACAAACAAACAAAATAAATAAATAAAAAAGACCACCCAAAACTGTATACGGTCCCATAACGAAGACGAACTGTATGTTGATACGTGAAATTCTGGAGGGACGGCGTGGCGCGGTGACGTAATGCCGCGGGCTGTTAATCTAATTGTGTTCTATAGCATGTAAAACTGGAACATGACAGGAGTATTCTAAAAGAGACTCATGTAAACACCTTAATCACATTATTATCTTACTCAGATTAAGGTCAATAATTAGATTAATGCTGTCCATGTAAACGTAGTCACTGACGAAGATATAGCCAGCGAATTAAACAAAAAGGCGGAGTTCTTTAAGTTATATTCACTAGCACTGGATGAAAGTAAGGACATAAAAGACATTGCTCAGCTCCTAATTTTTATTCGAGGGATTAATGACAGTTTTGAGATAACGGAGGAGTTTTTGACCATGGAGTCCCTGAAAGGAAAAACGCGGGGAGAGGACTTGTATAACCAGTTGTCTGCTGTCATCGAGAGAATGAAGCTACCTTGGAGTAAACGTGACAATGTCACCACGGATGGATCGCCAAATTTAACTGGAAAAAAAGGTTGGGCTGTTTTCCTTCACCGCATCATTCATCAGGAATCTCTGTGTAAGTCTATATTGCAACTTAATCGTGTCGTGAATCCAGTCGTAAAACTTGTTAACGTGCGGATCACCAGGATTTACTTTACCACTCTCGTGTCCACTGGTTAAGTTTGGGCAACGTGTTTCAATGAGTGTGGGAGCTCAAAGAGGAGATTATCGCATTTTTTTTTAGTTAATCCGACGAATTTCCTGAGCTAAGCGACAACAACTGGCTTTGTGAATTTGCGTTTGCTGTGGACATATTTTCACACATGAATGAGCTGAACGTCAATCTACAGGGGAAAGATCAGTTTGTGCATGACATGTACACAAATGTTAGCGCCTTCAAATCCAAGCTGACTTTATTCTCCAGACAAATTTCAAACAAATCTTTCTCTCATTTCCCCGCACTAGCCATGCAGAAAGAGGTGACCTGAAATGCGAAGAAATACAGCAAATCACTGGATGACCTACACAGAGAATTCTGCTGTCGGTTCTCTGATTTTGAAAAAATTGAAAAGTCACTTCATCTGGTGTGCTGTCCCCTGTCACAAGACCCTGAAACAGCACCACAGGAGCTGCAATTGGAACTGATCGATCTTGAGTCTGACTTCGTCTTAAAGGAGAAGTTCAGCTCTCTAAAACTGAATGACTTTTGTGCTTCACTTAACGAAGCCACGTTTCCAAACCTCCAGAGGACGGCACAGAAGATGCTGACGTTGTTTGGCTCAACCTATGTATGTGAGCAGATATTCAGCGTCATGAACATCAACAAAGCCCCTCACAGATCCAAGTTAACTGACCAACACCTCGGATCTATCTTGAGAATTGCCACAACAAAACTAACTCCAGACTTTGATGAATTGGAAAAATGGGAGATCAACAACACTGTTCCCACTGAAACTGAATGCGAGTTTCTCTACTGTGTTATGAAATTAATGCATTTGGAAAACAATTTGTACAATGAGCCTTGCATATTCATGCTTTGCTACCTGTTAAAGACCAAATCCTTTAATGTAAAGGCTTTTAAATGTCATTTATATTAGTTCACACAAACACTCCATCCATCTTTTCCTGGCTTGGCCCCTCTGTCAAATTTTAGAACCCATTGTAGCCCACGAGTAAAAAAGTTTGCCCACCCCTGGTCTAGCTGCTACAGTACCATGCAAAGTACATTATCTTTCCTTATGCTCTGCTCATATCATGTTCAATTAAACTGGAACTCATAGACATTTACACACCTTGTTTTCATACTCAGCATGAGATGATGTTAGTGCTTCAGTTTCAACCACTTTACTGGTGTAAACACACACACACACACACACACAATGACATGTATCCACTTTCCCTGACACTGATTGTGAGCTAGCGTTTGGCAGAATTGAGAGCTGTCAGCCAATAAGACACAAGTATTTCTATGTATTTAGGATACCTGTAAACCCTGTCTGCTTGGTCTCGCCTCTGTTCACTGAATATATAAAATAACACTGCTGTCTTCTTTTACTGACGTTCAGTTACGTACTGACAAACCGCTTCAACTGAAAAATTATTCGGGGCTAAAGAAAAAAATCTTCGGGAATGCCCAGGCCAGGTTATGCCCCTATATTCAAACCGGAAAGGTTGGAGTTATAAGACAGCCACATCACACCACTACACCACAGTGTAGAACACAGTGTAAACAGCGCCCTCTTTCTTTTTGAAGTAGATCTGCACGGAAGCTCTAAACAGCGGGTAACGGATAGATCAGGTTACTTGTTTATTCACGGAAGAGTTTACGTACTACGTTAGTTTCGGAGGGTTTTTGGAAACACTCGTTAATTAAAGAACGTTCCTACGAACGAGATACAAAAGTACTTAGTGTTTTGAGAAACCCACCCCTGAAAGTCCAGCAAATTAATAACCTGTTGATCAGAGGACTCGTGCTCTCTCTAATGCACTAACCATAACTTTCTGTTCTTTATTTAGGGCACAATGGACTAATTGCTGTAAGTAGCGGTTGGTGTAAATGTAAGTTATAAAACATGAGCTTAGCCTGCACTGTGGAGAAACATTAACCTTGTTGTACAGTCTGCATATCTGCAGAAGGGAGGCTTAAAAACAGCAGTTCTAGAGCGCAGAAGTGTACTCGGTGGAGCTGCAGTGACTGAAGAGATCATTCCAGGTGGGTACAAAGTTTCTGGACTTTGTAAAAAGCAAAGAAATAGTGTTCCATCTCCCATCTCTGTCCAGCAATAATACCACTTCTTTAATAATACCCCCCGCCCCCCAACACACACACACACACACACACACACACACACAGCGCGCCACCTAAGATATACGAACAAGGACATTACATTTAATTATGACAGAACACAACTATTTATTTAACAACATATTGCAACTATTTGCACACGCTAAAGCAAATAGCTTTTCTAGTATATGCAGAAAATGTGACATTAAAATTAGTACTTACACCGTTTCACATTATATTATAGCTATTACTGTATTATTCCACTCATTGAGTCATTTTTTAAATTCAGTAACTACTTTACATATGTTTACTCCTCACCTAGACATCAATACAGTAGCTCCTTATAGCATCTAGTAAAATAACGTTAACTATGCTAATGGACGAATGACACCTGTTAAACTCACCTCAACATGTCTTTTACAGTCATTTAACCCACCATGGGCAACTGAGAAATCACTGCTACAAACAGTACAGCACGTTACACTGTCATTATTGTTGTTGTTTTAACCCTATTATGCATGGGTACATTTTAGTGTAATCTGTGGTTTAGTGCGTTTTCTACTTTTTTATTTTATTTTATTTGGACACTGCCATGGCGCCGCAGACAATAAACAGAACCGAACTGACGGATGAACTGGAGAGAGAGAGAGAGGTCAACTGTAAAGCCCGCCTACCGAGAAATCTGATAGGTTAGTTAGCACAAAGCGAGACCAATCAGAACGCGCGCTGTGTCACTCTCACAGGTCCGTCACTTGCGCTCTCGTTTTCTCCAGAGCCCGCCTATCATTAGAAATGACCATTGAACTCTCTCTCGCTCGCTCTAAAAAAAAAAAAAAAAAAAAAAAAAAAAAAACCATTTCCGGGAAATTGTATCTAATAAAGTGTTGTGCATGCATTCTTCAGTTTATGGCTATATACATACTCTACAAGTACATTTTACATGTCTGTATACTAATTGCACAATTAGCAGTGCTTAAATGCTCAAAAAAGCTAAGGTTAAAATCCATTCTGTTTACCCCCTATCAGTTCTGCTGTACCCTCCCAATAGTTTGAATAGTACTGCCAAGCCATTTGGAGAAATATAAAATGTATATAATTTGCCCTTTACCTCAAATGTAGTTGATCAGCTCCAACCTGTTTGTCAACTGATGATTACTTCTTTAGGTTTGCACTGGAGCAACCAGTCAACTGTGCTAACAAATAAGGAAGTTTATTGCTACCAGTTTCACATCATGACCACAATGACCACACACTCACCTCCAAAGACATCGTTTGTCGCAGTAGTACCATCAGTACATGTACAGAGTTTGCCGTAAAACAGCCATCTAAATCAGTTTTAAAAAATAGTATAATCTGAATCCTTTTTAATGTGCAATTCCACCTTCAGACTTCATTATACATACACCTCTTCTTTATACAGTGCATTGTCTCTGTGACTGAAATGCCCTCTTTTTGGTGGAAGGCCTTCTCTAGACAGAACTGTTTTTGGGCCACATTCTTTCCATTTCCAGAAAGTTGTCCCACACTTGTTTTGATAGCTTCTTTGTTTTTATGATGCTGTTTGTTTAGATGTGTTCTCTATCAAACTATGTGGCCTTTCTGGTAAGGTGTATAATTGAGATCATGTGACACTTGAAAATGTACTCCATGCAACTAATTATGCAATATGTGATGGCAGCTGGTTGCACCAGAAATTATTTAAGGGTTTCATACATGTTCTAAGCTGCTGTTAAATGTCACAATGTAATATTAGAGCTCCAGTGCTGTAACTACAGAACTACATCAGACACCAAATATGCAAAATTGGCATATTGCAAAAGTAACTAGGGTCTGTGGATGAGTGGAGGAACTACAGTACCAGTCAAAAGTTTTAGTACACTTGGTCTCAAAAAAGATTCACAATTGAAACATAGGTTATGTATTGTTTAATCTTCTGTAGCTTCTTGGTAATGTTTACAGATAAAGCGCAGAGTCAAAGCAATGATCAAGACATGTTTAATTATCTCTATAACTGGGTTCCCTCAACTTTGCCAGACTTTGCCTTAATAGCACATTAATTATACACATTTTTTAATCATTATTATGAGACGGAGTGAAGAAGAAGAAGAAGAAGAAGAAGCAGAAGGGAGTGTCTCTGAAATATTCACTTAATGCCCATATCAAACATCAGAATCCAGAAAAAAATGTGATCTCAGTGACTTTGACTATGGCTTATTGGTGCCAAGTTTTTCAGAAAATGCTGATCTGTTAGGATTTTCACACACCAACAGTCTCTAGAGTTTATGCAAAATGCTCAAAAATAAATCAAATATGTGGCAATTTTGCATGGTGCAAATGCCTTGTTGATGAGAAAGGTCAAAGGAGAATGGCCAGACAGGTTTCAGGAAGGGTCTGTTCACACCGGGTTGTTTTTCTCAGCGTGTTAAACGGTCAGTTTTCCGCCACATTTTTTTTGTGTTCACACCCAGATGAATTCACTCCCTGACAGTAGATGGCACTTATTGAAAAGCAGAAATACAAGGTAGCGCTGCACAACTTTCTGTTTCTGATACCTGCTTATCACTGAGAAGACAAAGAGAGCCAGTATTTACGTATAAGGTACAGCATTTACGCCAGTATTTATGTCGTGATTGGCCACTGCAAGAAATACATCTCATAGTTAGCATTTTAAACAATATACTCTTTTTGAATAAGTAATGATTTGAATTATCAAAATCAATCAAAGTTACAGCAATAGCATTCACATACTTATAGGAAGACCAAGATTATTTAATATTTTTTTTAATCTAAGTTTGTTTTTGGGGAGGGGAGGGGCTGGGTATAGGGCAACTATTGTTGTGCCCATAAATGTTAATGTATCTGCAAATTGATGAAGTGTTGACTATGAAGTGTCTTTTTATGGTCAATATGATAATACAAAGACACAATAATGGGCAACTTAGCTATTTGAATAAGAGGTCAAGAATAATTATATGCATATATATGCCAGGTGCAAAATAAATACAATGGATTATCAATCAGCAAATTATCATTTGCAGGGAAGAGACAAAGAAGCAAATGATGCTATTTAGTATAGAAATCAACACTGAAAGAATTAAATGGTTCATTTAGAATATATGCTTGCATTTCAATGTCGTCAAAAAAAAAAATAGTCGCAACAAAATAAATACACTTATATATTATTTAGTGTGTAATTTTGAATCTGGTGATTTCAAAGGACATCTTGTTTATGTGTGTAGGTGGAAGGATTTATTAGCAGTGAGCATTTTATTTCGGTTATGTCACTTATACACTCTCACTAAAATGATGGGTGCTAGCATGTTCATCTTCTTTTTCAGCTTCTTTGTCGGTAAGACAGTTTTGTACTTGAGCGCCATCAGACGTACTTTAATGTAAACGTCAGCAGCTCCAGCCACGTGACCAAAAGCGGGAATCTCATTGGTCGGCCGTCAAAAAAAAAAGCATTCCCTTGATGTAAAAAAAAAATTGACGGTTTGACACCATGCGTTTTACACCTGGGTGTTTACACTCTCACTGACAGCCATTGGAATGAAAATCATCCCCGTGTGAACAGAACTTTAACCTGTATCTGCATTGTTTTATGCATTGTATTACTGCCACATGAACAGAGTCCTGTCTGTGAAGAAAACTGGTTTTAAAGAGGAGTACTATTAAACTGGAACAATCATCTTTGAACAGGGCCACTTATCACCTAATTATAATGCTGTCCTCACATGTTTACTCAGCCTCATGCCAGATTCCATTGGTGTCATCATGTTCATGTTAGCATGAGTTTAAATAACATTTATTAGCAGCACTGATGGAACAAATCTTATTAATGTTCTGAACTTACAGCTCCAGAGTCCCTGGTGTGATCCTGATCTTGGGTTAATGCCTGTGTGGAGATTCACATGTGCTCTCTGTGCCATGTGGGTTTCCTCAAGGTTCTTTGTTTTCTTCACACCTCATAAAACATACTGGTAGGTGGATTGGCTACTCTAAAATTGCCCCTAGGTGTATGTGTGTGTGTGTGAGTGTGTGTGTGTGTGTGTGTGTGTGTGTGTGTGTGTGTGTTGCCCTGCGATGTACTAGCCATCTGTGGTGTATCTCTGACTTGTGCCAAGTGTTCCCAGGATAGGCTCCAGATCCACAATGCCCATGACCAGGATAAAGCGATTTCTGAACATTTATGAATCTTTATCTTAATGAATAATTGTATGGCTCTACTTTTCTCAGGAAATCAGTAGATTTTACATTTTCCATGGGTGTACCGTAGCTGCATAGCTATTACACTACACTAGCTATTCCAGAATTAATTAGGAGTAAATTCATGAACTCCAGGCCTTCTATGTCTTCTGCAATCACACATTTAACATTGACACGGACCATAGAAGACTTGGTGCTTATGAATCCACTGGTTTATGGGGCTTTTTAGATTGTTTTGAGATACAAACCTCCACCGCTCTCATCTTTCAAATAATTAGAGAATAATCTAACGTACAACTGCACATAATTCACTACTTGTATGACAAAATTTCAAGATGGATCAAAGATTTTCTGAAGCCAAATATTTTAACCCTAACTTTTATTTGGCATTTAATAGGGTATGATATTAGTATATTGTTATGTTGTATTTGTTCACTGGGTAGGGAATGTACCTTCCAATTTTTTAAAATGTTTTATAGATAACCAGTAGCACAAAAAGAGCAATATGTATTTTAGATTTTGTCTCCTCCTCCTATATATAAGAGAAAGACATAGTCTAGACATGTCATGATCAGCATTTGCAACATCTCCACACAGATAGTAAATTATTTCTAAATTTCAACATGAAGTGTTGCTCTACATTGATATTTTTCAACTTATACTTTCTCAACAATTCCTAGGTTTCCATTTTTCCCGGGCCTCCTATCTCCTCAGTTTACTGCGTCCTCACATATATCAGGATCTGGAGCTCAAGGTGTGGTATTTGATTAATATTTAATTTCAAATGTGTGTTGGCCTTAGAAAACCTCTCACATGATGAAAGTTTGAAATGCTTATATAGTTCTGAAAACTGTAGGTTCCACTGAACTGTAATTTGTCTTTTGTATGTATATTAATTAGAAGTACAATGATAGCATTTCAATGTCTGGGCACCTCCAAAAGTGAAAAAGGGGGGAAAAAATAGCCTTAAAATATTTCACTTCAATTCCACCGAAAGACATCAAAACACTGTCTAAAAGTAACTTCTATTTATTGAATTCATTTGCATGTAATTTAATATCTAATTAATACGACATAGGCCTACATATTATTACCATGACAATGAAATCTATGTCTATCGTTATATTAGCCATTGTTTATAATTTAATAATAAAATAATATATTTTGCATAATAAGGGCAAACAACACTTACAGATTATAGAAATTCTTACATATGTACATTAAAACCTAAAATTACATTAGTTACATTTGGGAAATGTGCAGAAAATAGAGAACATAGAGGGAGATTTGGATTTTTTTTTAAATTATGTGATGATGAAAGCATTATTGTTAGAGAAATTCTGATATTGATTTGGATGGACATAAAATGCATCTCCAGTCAGTTATTTAGAAGGAAAACACATGAGAAAACTGTTGACTGATGCTTTTCTTCCACCTTCTAACTGTGCAGAAACATGGGCTGAAGGTATACATGAGAGATCCCCATGCATTTACCCCCATGCTGGAGGAAGGGGTCAGGGGGCGGCCACCTCGCTCTCTTTTACTAGGCAGTAATCTGGCAAAGAATCAGAAAGAGATTGGAAAATTCTCAGAGAAAGATGCAAAGGTTGATACTAGATGATTATTAATAATTTATCATTCATGCTTTTTATTTGGTCTTGTGTTGTAATTTATACAACTACTATGATTTGCATGTTGGTTATTGACTTGAAAAGTTATGCAGAATGTCTAGACATCATAAATGTCTTTTGCCAAAGGCTTACCCTGACTATGTTGCACATTTGGAGAAGCTGGCATGTGCAATTCACCCACTCCTTGATGCACCACCTGTAGACATCCCAGGAATTACTGAGGGGTCATTGAGGAAAAGAATAGCAGCAATGAGGAGTTTGAAACCTTTAGTAAAATCTGGTACACCCTCTGAATTTTTAATAAATAATCTGAAAGTAAATTCTAATAGGCATTTATAAGCCATAAATACAATGTACAGGTAACATTTTAAAGTATCACATTACAACTTAGGATTCCAAATGTGGAGTAAATCTAGTTTTCAATCATTTGATATGGATCTGATATGGATGAAAGTTTTTACCTGTTTTTAGGGCTGAAATTGGGAAAAAACATACCAGACTTCTATGAACTAATAACAGCCCCAGCAATGAAGGTCAGTTGATTATTGAATACATTAATTTGAAATGATCAATATTATTTGCTGAATTATTTACAAATTCCAATGTAAAAGGTATAGATATAGTGATCATGATATTTTAATTGCACAAACGTATGTAGATTCATTCAACTAATTATATAACTTCTGATGGCAACTGGTTTGCACCAGAAATAATTTTGACATTTCACACCACTCAGGGTGAATACTTATGCAATCACTACTTAATTTGTAAACAGGTTTGCAAACTATATTTATGTTTAACCCGATTCAATATTATATGTACAAGTTAAGTCCATTTCCACTGTAAAAAAAAAAAAAAAAAAAACAGTTAAATTTACTGTAAAATATTGGTAGTGTGGTCAGTTGGGGAAAAATGTGATCTTAGTGATTTTGATCGTGGCATGGTTGTTCGTGCCAGACAGGCTGGTTTGAGTATTTCTATAACTGATGCTCTCCTGGGCTTTTCATGTGCAACAGTCTCTAGAGTTTACTCAGAATCGTGCAATAAAAAAAAACATCCAGTGAGTGGCAGTTCTGTGGATGGAAACACCTTGTTGATGAGGTCAACAGAGAATGGCCAGACTGGTTTGAGCTGACAGAAAGGCTACAGTAACTCAGATAACCACTCTGTACAAATTTGGTGAGCAGAAAAGCATCTCAGAAAGGACAACATGTCAAACTTTAAGGCGAATGGGATACAACAGCAGAAGAACATGTCTGGTTCCACTTCTGTCAGCTAAGAAAGAAAACTGAGGCTGCAGTGGGCACAGGCTCACCAAAAATGGACAGTTGAAGACTGGAAAAATGTAGTCTGTTCTGACAAGTCTCAATTTCTGCTAAGGCACATAGATGGTGGTCAGCATTTGGCACCAAAAGCAGGAATACATGGACCCAACCTTCCTTGTGTCAACTCCAGGCTGGTGGAGGTGGTGTAATGGTGAGGGGAATGTTTTCTTGGTACACTTTGGGCCCGGTAATACCAATCAATCATCGCTTGAGTGCCACTACCTATTTGAGTTTTGTTGCTCAAATGTGCATCCCTTCATGGCCACAATTTACCCAGTGTTAGTGTAGTGTTCATAATGAATATTCATTGAGTAACCTGCAAAAGTATTTTGTATAAATAAACAGCAGTTAAAAACCAACAAATTACTACAGTGGCATTAAATGTTTTAAAACACAATTTACTTAGACCTATTGTAATCAGTTTTCCAAATTTGACTCATACACCTCAATGAAAAAGAAACTCATACAACAGAAATAACAATACATGTTTTAATTTCTTTAAAAATCATGGCATATGTGGAAAAAATACACAAGTATCCTATTCATATTATAGCATACAGTGCCCTCCACTAATATTGGCACCTGTCATAATTGTTCATTGGGAAGTATTGTGTGAGTTTTATGACCGTGCCAAGCCTTTGTTCTTTGTTTCTGTGCTATAGTTTTGATCCTGTTTTCATCCTCGTTTTTTTATTCTGTTTTGCCTCATTTATGCCCATTTGCCGACCGCCTGACCATTTGCCTTTTTGATCACGCCTATGTTTCACTATTTGGATTTGTCTGCCTTTCTCTAATAAAGCTCTTATCTGCATTTGCATCCATCTCAGCCTCCATCACATGACATCACCCTTGGTAAATATAAGCAAAGAAGGCTGTGAAAAATTGACTTTATTGTTTAAAATGATTTTTATTGTTTAACAATTTGATCTGTTGTTAAAAAAAAAAACCTGCTCTCATGGATAGCAAACAATTGCAAACAAAACAGTTTTATATATAAAAAAAATACCTTTGTTAAATATAGGTGTGCAAAAGTTATTGGCACCCTTTTAGTCAATACATTGTGTTACCTCCCTTTGCCAAGATAACAGCTCTGGGTCTTTCACAGCCTTCTTTGGCTATCTTTACCAATTGTGCCAATATTAGTGGAGGGCGCTGTATATAATACAATTGAACTCTTCTTGTGTGTATACCAAGAGTGTTTCATATAAGACATAAGAATGACCAGATCACAAATGGTAAAACAGGCCATTAGTTAACAGCACAAATCCTATACAAAACACACCCAATATGCAAACAAGCTCAAGAAATTTTACTGAATGTTTATGCCTCAAGCCTGGTAAGGAGCTGAGAGTAGGAGAAAGTCTATGCTGATTCGATGGTAGAGTTGAGAGTGGTCCAATTACCTAAACTTCAGGCCAGTCTCAACAGTCTGAAGGAAGGAGCAGGCATACAGACACACTCCATCTATCCAACTTCACATAGTGCCATGTAGCCAAAAGGTACACTGTAAATTTGTGGCATATGATACAAAGTGGAAGTGGCTGGTGAAGCCAAAGTGTATAGTTCATAAATGTATATTTTCATCAAGCAAGACAAAACTCAGCATAAAGAGTGAAAGAAAGCTCTGGATATAGATATAAAGGGATAGCCTCAAGTGATTACTTAGTTATCTGTCAAAGCAGGTAGCTACTTTTCTGTCACCAGGAATTGGTCATTCCTGGATCACAACAATTGAGAGCAATGAGAAACAAAACAAAATATAATTGTTAAAATGAAAAGCAACAGCTGAATGATGTGTGAAAAATGATGTGTATATGTGTGTAAAAGGTGTACTTGCCAAAAAGATGCACAGATACAATTTACTGTTCATGTGGTAATAAGAGTTCTTCCTCATAATTATTAGTATTTACATTTACATTTACTCATTTATCAGATGCTTTTATCCAAAGTGACTTACAAATGAGAAAATACAAGCAAAGCGATATATCAAGCAGAGAACAATACAAGTAGTGCTACCATACAAGATCCATTAATTGAGTTCCAGAAGAAGCAAAGTGCTCAGAGTAAATTTTTTATTTTTTATTTATTTTTTTTTTTATGGGTTGGTTAGGTGTTCATGGAAGAGGTGGGTCTTTAGCTATTTTTTGAAAATGGTGAGAGATTCTGTGGTCCAGATTGAGGTTGGAAGTTCATTCCACCATTGAGGAACAGTTAGTTTGAATGTTCTTGGCAGGGACCTTGAGCCACGTTGAGTAGGTACTACTAAGCGTCGGTCGTTGATTGATCGCAGATTGCGTGAGGGAGCGTAAGCCTTCAGGAGAGAGTTGAGGTAGGAGGGTGCTGTTCCAGACAAGGTCTTGTAGGTGAGCATCAAGGCCTTGAATTTGATGCGGGCAGCTACAGGAAGCCAGTGGAGGGAGATGAAGAGGGGTGTGACATGGGTTCTTTTGGGCTAGTTGAAGACGAGGCATGCTGCTGCATTCTGAATCATTTGAAGGGGTTTGATGGAGCTGGCTGGGAGGCCCGAGAGTAGTGAGTTGCAGTAGTCCAGTTTTGAGATAACAAGAGCCTGGACTAGTAGCTGTGTAGCCTGTTCGGTGAGGTAGGGTCTGATATTCTTGATGTTGTACAGGATGAACCTACAGGACCATGCAGTTGTTGAGATGTGGTCTGTAATGGTCAGGTTGTCATCGAGAATCACCGCAAAGTTCCTGGCCATCCTGGTTGGTTTGAGTGTGCTTGAGGTGAGCTGTACAGTGAGGTTGTGGTTGATTGAGGGACAGGCTGGGATGACGAGAAGCTCAGATTTTGCCAGGTTGAGCTTAAGGTGGTGTTCCCTCATCCAGACCGAGATGTCCGACAGGCAAGCAGAGATAGGTGCAGAGACAGATGGATCGTCAGGTTGGAAGGACAAATAGAGCTGGGTGTCATCAGCATAGCAATGATATGAGAGGCCATGAGACTCAATCACCTGCCCCAGAGATGTAGTGTAGATAGAAAAGAGCAGTGGACCCAGAACTGACCCCTGTGGAACGCCAGTTGTGAGTTGCTGAGTTTCAGAAGTACCTCCCCTCCATGATACCTTGAAGGATCTGTCTGAGAGATAGGATTCCACCCAGCGCAGAACTGTTCCAGTGATGCCCAGTCTGGAGAAAGTTTTTAGTATCTAGTGGTAAAAATACAAAGATTATTCTTTAGAACTACAATAAACCAACCATTTTGCATATTGGAAATACTTTGCAGTTAACATTGTGACGAGGAGGAGGGAGAAGCCAGGTTGTGACGATGGCACTGATTTGGATAATCAGTGAGAGCGCGAGAGATAACGGAGCGACTGGAGGCGCCGGAGAGCAGGAGAGAGATGTACGTGCACTTTGTGTTCTGTTTGAGTGTTTTATTTTATGTTTGAGTTTGGTTTATTATTAAACTTTATGTTTGTGTTCAGCCGGTTCCTGCCTCCTCCTTGCCCGGCTTTAAAAAGTTTGTTACACTGGTGCTGCAACCTGGGAGAGAGGAGCGCTGATGGAGAGCTCTCACCGCTGTGGGAGGATCGAGACACCTAAGAGGCAGTGGTGCTGGAGCAAACTTTAAAGTCAGGCAAGGAGGAGGCGGGAACCAGCTGAAAATAAACTTTGAACTTAAACAGAACTCAAACATAACAGAACCACAAACGGAACACAAAATGCACTCCCTTGGCTGGTGTTTCCAGCCACTCCTTCATCTCTCTGTCTCTCCCTCTCCTACTGACTAGCATCCTCACAACCTGGCTTCTCCCTCCGCTTCATCACAATCATTTATTTAAAATTGTAAAAGTTCTTCAAGATCTAAAAACAAAACAATTATCAGCTTATGTAGCTGTTATGATTTATTATCATCCAAAACAAAAATACTCAAAAAGGCCTGCAGGAGTCACATGTGATAGTCCCTTGAAACACAAGATCAGCTGATTAAACACATGGAATCAGATGTGGCTCCTACTGGGTTATAATAAACCTGAGCCCCTACTGGTCCTCACACACACACTTTCTCTCTCTCACACACACACATGCACACGCACACATGCACAGCCCTGACAGACCTTTGCACTAACACTGAAAAAAAGGGTCATTTGACAGCTTTCTGTTGTAATGTAGTATTAGTTAATTAACAAGTCTCTGTTTTTGGACAAATTTATAGTGGTATGGTTGGTTTTTATTGTATGGTATTTATTCATGAAACGTCCACTGATATGTAACAGTCTGTATATGTAACAGTCTGGGCATGGAAAATTGAAGGTAAAAGTTTGGTTCACCTTTACTTTTGAAGGTACAGTGAAAATAAAACAGTAAAAATTTTTACAGAAAAAATAACGGGATTGGTTTGTACAATTATTTATGGTGTTGTGATGTTTTGAATACCTTTTTTCCCCAATTTACATTTTTTTTGTACTGTGGCTATTTAACAGTATTTCACCATAAATTACATGGACTTTTTTTTATAGTGTACAAAATGTGGAAATGTTTAAGAGGGTGAATACCTGTGCAAGGTACTGCATTATTTGTTATGTATTATTATCTATAGGTATGTAAATGGGATCATTTACCTGTTTTTCAGGGTTTGGTACCAATTACTTTGTGCAATCTAGTTAAACAAACTATACTATTATCTAATTCATAATTTTTTCTGATCATCCCCAGGTTTTAAATCACTGGTTTGAGTCTGAGCCACTTCAAGCAACATTAGCCACTGACTCCGTGATAGGAGCTAATACAAGCCCTAACAACCCGGGTAGTGGGTAGGAGTATGCTGCTTTAGGGCCTTTTACTTTGTATCAAGATTTGTTTGGTTTCTTCTAATGCACTATGTAATGCAGGTATGTCCTTTTGCACCACATAATGGGTGAGCTGGAAAAGGAGATGGGGGCCTGGGGTTATGTCCAAGGGGGCATGGGTGGTGTCTCCAAGTCCATTGCTAACTCTGCAAGCTCCCTTGGAGTAGATATCTTTACTGAGCAGGTGAGGATTTGAAGTGAGTCTCTTCTGCCTCTTTTTTAGTGCTTTGTAGGCTGTTTTGTGGCTGAATATTGGAGCTACCTTTGTATTTTTAGGAGGTTAGTCAAGTTCTGGTTGGACCAGATCATACTGCCAAAGGTGTTGTGCTGAAAGATGGTACTGAAGTTCACAGTAAAGTAGTTTTGTCCAATGCTACTCCATATGCAACCTTCAAACATCTTACTCCACAGGTAATAGCTTGATTTTAAAAAAAAAAATACTGCTAGTCTTACTAAAAGTAAATTTTACCGAACATGACTAACAAATCCTTGTATGCTTATAGGATGCACTTCCTCAGAAGTTTATTAGTGCTATTGATCAGATTGATTATACCTCTCCTGTCACCAAAATTAATGGTATGTTCATCATATGGCTCTCAAAGGACAAGCATTCAATTGCATTATCTGCCAATATAAGAAGATTTCAAAGCAAACTAATAAGTTACAACACTTTTGTCTGTTGTATTTGTAAATTTACAGTGGCTGTGGACAAACTGCCAAATTTCTTGGCAGCCCCTAATACAACTGATGGAAAACCAGGGCCACATCACCAGTGTTCCATTCACCTGAACTGTGAGAGTGTGGAAATATTAGAAGCAGCATATAAGGAAGGCCAACAAGGGCGCCCATCCTCAAGGTTGGCTAATCAGTCCAAGATAGCATTAGATTTTAAATTTTTTTTTTTTTAAAGATTTAAATATAGAGTTAAGAGTTCAATTGTCCAGAGAGTTCATCTGTCCAGCAAATGACTACAAATCTCAATTGGTAAATGAAATCTCTCTTGTCCATTTCCTCATTTGCATAGTGCATACACACCTTAGCTAGGTATTTGCATGTTATAGCTGCCGTGCATAGCACATCATCAACCACTGTAACCACAACTTTAATGAAAGCCTGAAATGACAGTTTTCTGTGCACTTGCTTGCCATCAGATGTTATAGAAATTACAATTTGTATTCTTTAAAACATTCCTATAATTTTGAGTCACTTTGAGCCAGAATCACTTCCTGTGTTTTATAAATGGCTATAAAGAACAAAGCCTCAGCTTCTTCGTGAAACCAATATCATTGCACTCCAAACATAAGACACGATTCTCATCTAAATTGTTAACTTTCGTCAAGCCTTGGTTTTGAGAAAAAGGGCAATGCAAGGCAAAAGGCAAAACAAAAAGGACTGATAAGAGATATGCACACACATGCAAACTCATACATGCAAATCTGATGGCAGTGAAAACTTGAACTTCAGTGTTACTGACTGTGCAACATTCAGAGATGATGCTTTTCAGTCAATTGTACTGTAATTTTCAGTATTCAGAGTTGTTCACACAAGGGGTTTTTGCCTCAACATGATGTGATTAAGAACAGTGTAACACACAGCTTCTGCAGCTAAAGAACCTTGAAAGTACCTTCTCTTGAAAGTACAAAGATGTATATATGATAGCTGTTAAGACAAATGTATAATTTTAACCCTTGAGTTCTATTCTGCTGCTGGAATGGAAATGAACTTATCAGACATTTTCAATCAGTATAAACGAAGGAATAATTTTTTTGCTGCAAGTCTGTAGGAAGATTACTCAGGAGACGGTTTCTGTGTGTAGAGTATTATGACTCTGGCCCTGTTTACACTAGTGCTTTTCTTTTTTTAAACTGCTTTTTAAAATGAAAACCACTGGCGTTTCCGCTGTGTTTCAGAAACGATCTCCATCCACACTACACGACCGAATACGCATGTCACATTACCATTCATGCACACTGGGCATGTGCGTACAAGTGTAAACAGGAAGTTGGTTGCTAGTCCAAACCGGGGTTCCATGTAGGGCTTACGTCGCTTGAAATGAGATTTGTTGCCGATTGCTCTAATCATAGCTCGCCTCTTGTGCATGTTGTACTTTTTTTGATAGTAAAACACTGTATACAACTCCCACAATAAAATTATAAGGCTAGATAAAAATAAATAAATAAATACATACATATGAAAAACTGCAAATTCTTAAAGCCCTGTGTCTACTTTCATGTGAGCCATTAACCACTAATGTGGAGTGTGACACTGCAAATAAATTCAACACTGAACATCATCCCCCAAACAGGTAGAAATTCCAATTTTTCCACCTCTGGTAAAAAGAGTCAAGTATTTTAATTACTTAGATACTTAGCTCCAAAAATGAACTTGTCTTAAAAATATCACTAAAAAGTAGAATATTTATATTAATCATAATATTGTGACTTGCTTCTCAACTTATATACCATGAAATGCTGTCATATGAAAAATAAGTCAGTGTGCTACAGTTGATGATAAATACACAAAGTAGATTTAACTGAAGGTAAACGAATAGTGATGTTGTCAGTGGTGGTCACAAATAGAAATTTATGTTTTTATCGTAATACAAATCAAATCATGCTTGTTAAAATGTTATGCTCAAATGTATTCTGTCACTGAGCAGACTTGAGTTTTACTTCACAGGTAGACCACAGATAAAAATGTATTGAATACCAACACCATTGGTGAAATTGACGTATGCTTCTTTAATTGATGTTACACAAGTTTGATACAAATAGCTTTAGTTGTGCTTAGCATTTTCCCATTAAGAGAAATTAAATCTGCAAGATCATTTTATGTTTTATATATAGAATATATATCTGATGTAAAGTGATAATGATATGGAACATTCCTGTTGTCTCAGACCTATGATGGAGATGACTATACCATCTGTGCTGGATCCCACACTCGCCCCACCTGGCTGTCATGTGGTGTCTTTTTTCACACAGTTTACACCTTACTGTCTGGAAGGTGGGCGAGCGTGGACAGATGAGGACAGAGAGAAATATGCAAATACAGGTTAGAACTTTGACATTTTGTACATCACTACATACTACAAAAGATTCTGTATGTTTATTTTTATTGTATGTACAATTTTGACTTGGGTTGATGATTTTTTTTTTGTCGTTACAGTGTTTGATTGGGTTGAACGTTATGCACCTGGATTTAAGCAGTCAATAGTTGTCAAAGATATTTTGGCTCCTCCTGATCTAGAGAGGGAATTTGGTCTCACTGGAGGGGTATTTCCATTTTACTACTACTAAAATCAGTTGATCAGTGTTGTCCTGTCAGTGATGTTAAAAAGATGAATATCATCATGCTTTGCACGAGATACCCTTTGACAACAGTGGAATGATTTGCTTCATTCAGAGGTCTTACCTTATTTAAATATTGTGCCGTGTTTAAGGAAATATGTTTGCATTTTGTTCTCATTATTTTACCACAGAACATTTTCCATGGTGCAATGTCATTGGATCAGCTTTATTTAGCAAGACCTTTGCCCTCGATTGCACACTACCGTACACCAGTCAAAGGCCTCTACTTGTGTGGCAGCGGCAGCCATCCTGGTCTGTAATTCTGAATATCTACAATGCTTCAATTTCGAATTGAACCTGTATTGGTTTTAAAGGATTCAATCACGTAGTATTCACCTTAATATCAACACTCATTACTCCTCATTGTGTACTGTTTGATTTGTGCAGGTGGGGGTGTGATGGGTGCTGCTGGATGCAATGCTGCTCTGACTGTCTTGGCTGACTTTAAACATTGATGACATGATGACGTGTCAGCTGGGTTTGACACATGTGGAGTTCCACACAACAAAGAAGTTATAGCTGTCTGAGATCCAAAACTAATAAGCTACAACCCCAATTCCAAAAAAGTTGGGACAGTATGGTAAATGCTAGATTTGTAAATGTACTTTGACTTGTATTTAAACGTACAAAGACAAGGTATTTGATGTTTTACCTAATCAACTGCATAGATTTTTGAAGATAAACATTTATTTTGAAATTGATGCATGCAACACGTTCCAAAAAAAGTTGGGACAGGGGCAATTTAGGATTAATAGTGATGTGACAAGTTGAAATAAGAAGGTGATGGGAAACAGGTGAGGCAATCATCTAATCATAGTATATAAGGAGAAAAAAGGCCTCCAAAAAAGGTCTAGTCCTTCAAGAGCAAGGATGGGTCGAGGCTCGACAATCTACCAACAGATACGTCAGCGAATAATCCAACACTTTGAGAACATTTCCCAAAGACAAATCAGTAGGATTTGGGGCATTTCACCTTCTACAGTGCACAATATAATTAAAAGATTCAAGGAATCTGTGTAAAGGGCAATAGGTGCATAAAGGGCAAGGTCGAAAACCACTTCTGAATGTGCGTTATCTCCAATCCCTCAGACATCACTGTCTTAAAAACCGTCATGAGTCTGTAATGGATATTCTGACTTGGACTCGGAAATATTTTGGTAAACCTTTGTCAGTCAACCACTGCATCCACAGATACAAGTTAAGCCTTTATTATGCAAGGCAGAAGCCATACATCAACACTGTCCAGAAGCACCGCCGACTTCTCTGGGCTTGGTCTCATGTGAGATGGACAGTAGCACCGTGGAATCGTGTTTTGTGGTCAGACGAGTCAACATTTCAAATAGTCTTTGGACAAAACAGCCGTCGTGTTCTCTGGGCCAAAGAGGGAAAGGACCATCCAAGCTGTTATCAGCGTCAGGTCCAAAAGCCAGCGTCTGTCATTGTATTGGGTGTGTGCCAATGCCCATGACATGGGTAACTTGAACATCTGTGAGGGCAACATTAATGCAGAAAGATATGTACACATTTTGGAGCAAGATATGCTGCCATCCAGAGCAGGACAATGCCAAACTACATTCTGCCCGGATTACAAGATCATGATTGCGTAAGCAGAGAGTGCGGGTGCTAGCATGGCCGGCCTGCAGTCCTGACCTGTCTCCGACTGAGAATGTGTGGCACATTATGAAGCCCAAAATAAAGCAACAAAGGCAGTTGCACAGCTAAAGAAATGCATAACGGATGAATGGGGGAAAATCCAGCTTGCTAAACTTAACCAACTGCTTTCTTCAGCACCCAAACACTTAAGTGTTATTAAAAGAAAAGGTGACATTACACAGTGGTAAACAGTCGACTGTCCCAACTTTTTTGGAGTGTGTTGCAGTCATCAAATTTGATATGAGTGTATATTTTAAAAAATAAATTAAATCCACAAAGTAAAACATCAAATAATTAGTCAATAATGTGTTTTCAGTGTAGTACAGAGTGAATTGAATTTTCAAATGACTGTTTGTTTTTATACATTTTCCATACTGTCCCAACTTTTGCAGAATTGGGGTTGTAAATTAAAATATTTCTTGAGTTAAATTAAAATAATAATTTTAAAAAACACAATTCTGAACCAATACAGGAAGTATTGACTTATCTCTCAATAATAATGATGGCAGAATTTTGTCAAAGCACTTGGTCTCTTGCTGCTTACGTTCATTGTGCAAGCTCAACTTACCCAGACTCTTATATCACACATACAGTCCTAAAAGTTCTGCTTGGACTCATGATCTGATGATCCATTCAGCCATTTTTCATAACACATACTACACAGGGTTGAGGGGGAGCCTGGAGCGTATCTCGGGGCACAAGGCGGGGGCACCCTAGATGGGGTGCCAACCCATTGCAAGGCACAATAGCACAGACATTCACACACCTTACACACTATGGACAATTTTGGAAATGCCGGAGGATAGCCAACACTACTGTGGATGATTAAAAAATATGCCAATGTTAAATAATTCAATGTTCAAAAATAAGCAACATCATCTCCCAAGAATTTCTCTTGTGATAAAAATGCAGTGTTTCTTGTTTTATCTCATACCCTGCCCTTGACATACTATGTGATCTTTCTGAAATGGGCTCTACGTTCCACAGTATTTCAACACAAATGATGTAAATATAGAAGGAATCTTTTATGGCAAAAAATTTGATGAATTAGAAATTGACAACTTGATTGGCCAGGCAGTAAAAATCCTAATGGTTGAAGCATGCTTCAGATGAATTTGAAAGATATTTTGATTAGGTAGATATCCAGGAGGTTTATAATAATAAAGATTCTCACAGATAGGGGACAAATCAAATTTCCTGTAAAATTAAGACATTTATTGTCATCATTGTAAGTGACTATCAGTGGTGTAGTACAATGAAGTTTAATAAGAGGGTGTATGCTGTGTTTGCCTTCAACTTGATCTACTAGTCTATAAATGACATTGGAATTTATACACCTCTCTAGCTTTATGTCAATTATAATAATAAAGAGAGCCCCTAGGAGACTGTGTGTGCATAGAATTTCTTACACTTTACATGGAAGAACTATACTCTCATAATAGACATTTAATTATCTTGTAAAACATTCAGTCTTTTGTAAGCTGATGTGTCTTGCACAAGCGTCTTTCTGGTTGTTGTTCTCAAACGGTGCGAGTCAAATATTTATCAGTCAGTGAAGAAGCACTTTTGTGGTCCAAAAGGTCAAAGAAAATACCTTCTACTTTTAATGGAGATATATACATTGCTTTAAGAAAAAAACACACCCTGAACAACATATTTATCTTTATAATCATCATGTGATCTTCAACAGCCTCCGAGATTTATTTTGTAATGAAATCTGACTTTAGTTTAAATGTCTTTCATAAATATGCTGGTCTGTTGTCAATTTGGTTAACAGTTTACTACATTACCAACAAGGCTGTTCAATTTATAGTGGCACCATTTGCAGTCCTTACATTACATAAACCTAAACAGACAGATGCAGCAGCACTTTAGTCCAACTCTCTCACTTCCTCATCTGTTCACTCTGTTCAAACTGGAAAATGTTCATGCTAATACCACCATTGTTGCCATGTCATAGCGTATAACTTGCTGGGCTGAGTCTTTGCCATGACTCAGCACAACTATGTCATATAGTTGCATTGTGAGACTCTCAGACCAATGTTTGCTGTCTCCACCATTTCTGTGTTGGATTTCTCTTTAAATTAAATATTGCTCTAACATATTAGGTGAGAAAAAAAGCTCTTGCTTTTTTGTTTTCTTTTCAGGAACTAAACTAAACAAAAGCTCTTGCTTTTTTGTATTCAAGAACTAATAATCAGCTAAACTTGACTGTTATGAGATTTGAGATTTCTTGTCCTATTAAACACCATCGTAATCGCTAGCAAGGTCCCCCGTGCTGCTAGCATGGCAGACAATTGATCATTTTTCAAAGGGAATAACAAAAATACAGCATCAAACAAATTCAACATCAAACTAGAGTCACTAAGCACATTTCCGTATAAACATACTTAATGTGTTTCAGGGTGGAGGCTTTGTTTAAGTATATCAGGTCGGTCAAATTATAGGCTACTATACAAATTATATCTAAATCTCTGCTAATTAATTTTGCACTGTAAATACATGCCCAATATAGCTAGCAGGAAATGAAAGTGGCTAATTGGTGGCCATAAACTTTCAAAAGAAGTCACACAGGGCTCCCAGATAAAATTGCAAAGGTAATTTCTGCAAGACTCTTTTTGTAAGTGGCCATCGGTCATACTGAAATCATCGTTGATGTCTTGGACATTTTCAGCATATAATTTGAATGATGAAAATGTGACTTCTATTGTTGGTTTGTCTACAAAAATGATTAGAATTTGGACACTAAAATGTCTAATGTCCGTTACTAGAAAGGCAGATCAAATGTATGTGCATTTTATTTTTATTATCCAACCATTAATTAAAAAATATGACAATAGAAAAAGTTATTTTGTATGCGTATTGTTTGGTGTTCAGGATTTTTATTTATTTATTTATTTTAAATTGGAGCTTCAAGGGTTAAACTAGACGTTATCCTCCATTACTTGGCAATTTTGGCCGAACCTTTCCTTTAAACGCATGCACCGAGGCACAGACGGACACGCACTAGCGATCCCTTTAAGACGCACAAATGGGCGGAGCCTGCGGTCGGGCCAAAGTGTGCCGATGCTCAGGAAGCAAAGCACCATCCATTACTACCTATAGAAGTTTCGCTGTCTTATTGTGTAGCTTGTTTAAAGCTTGGGGCTACAGTCGAACGAATGTATCAATAGTTTCATTTAAATAAATAATGCTGAATGGTTGCGCTGATGAAGTTCAACATTTGCCGGTTGCTGGGGCTGGGGAGTGGTAAGTCTCACTCCTTTGGGAACTTTTCGCTTACTTTGCCAAACTTCTTTTTCACGCTGTGTTGAGGGCTCATTTAGCTCCATGTGCCAGAACAACCGCTTTTATTTACTCTCTGCTTGTGTCATATTTGACTGTGAAGCCTGATGAAGTTCTCTCGCTAGTTTCGAAGCAGCAACTTTGTACGGACGCCGAGTTGGCGGTTGTGTTGTGGATGTGTTGTGTTGTGTTGTAATGCTAGATGGTGAAACGCCTGCAGCAGCTGGTGGAGAGGCGCTGGTCACTGGATGGTGGCATATTTGCGTCGAGGTGCGGTTGAGTTACACGCCACGCTCAGATCAATAATTCCCCCAGTTTAACACTGACACGATAAGCTCAGTCCATAAACAATGTAGTTTCAATGTGGCCGTTTAAAATCTCGACTGATTAGTCTGCGATTGAAGGAAGCTCTGAGTGATCATGTAAGTCGCAATTCTTTCTTTACAAACAAACATTACCCGAAGGTCAGTTTGCATTTTAACTGCTACTTCTGTTACAGTTTAGCTTGTGGCAACTGGTCCACATGTCTTCTTTATCCAATTAAAGTCACTTCAAGTCTCAAATTCTTATATATATTCTGTCAATAATAATAATAATAATAATAATAATAATAATAATAATAATAATAATAAAATCTGGCAGTAGAACTGATTTTTTTGCTATGTTATGTGAAGATAAGGGATGCAGTGGGTAGTAATAATCCTCTGTATCAATATTCACTCTTAAATTATCAATAGGAATGACTAAATCTGTAAAATCTCTCAAAGTCCACCTGATCCAACTTGTCAAAGTTTGGCTCAATATATAAATACGCACAATAATATTTTGGCTGTTTATTAGAGACACTGAGCTTTTTATCCCTGTACTTTTCATCACCAAAAAAAAACATTAGGTCTGAGTTGACATTATGCTTACATGTTATTGATGGATTGAGGTTTGGATTAAACTCGTTCAGGTCAAGTGACCAGTCAAACAAGCTGATTACTATAAGAAATTAATCATAAATATAATAACTTTAACAGGGTTTAGTTATTTTATTAATTGTAGCAAGTATATAAGTCCCTGGGGTTCCCTGGTCCCTACGCTGAGAGCCCACTGATTTATAAGAACAGCCATCCTCTTCATAACCTGTCAATTATAGGAACGGCCGTCCTCTCCGTGCCCTGTCATCTGCAGGAACGGCCGTCCTCTCCGTGCCCTGTCATCTGCAGGAACGGCCGTCCTCTCCGTGCCCTGTCATCTGCAGGAACGGCCGTCCTTCTCCGTGCCCTGTCCTCTGTAGGAACGGCCGTCCTTCTCCGTGCCCTGTCCTCTGTAGGAACGGCCGTCCTTCTCCGTGCCCTGTCCTCTGTAGGAACGGCCGTCCTTCTCCGTGCCCTGTCCTCTGTAGGAACGGCCGTCCTTCTCCGTGCCCTGTCCTCTGTAGGAACGGCCGTCCTTCTCCGTGCCCTGGCCTCTGTAGGAACGGCCGTCCTTCTCCGTGCCCTGGCCTCTGTAGGAACGGCCGTCCTTCTCCGTGCCCTGGCCTCTGTAGGAACGGCCGTCCTTCTCCGTGCCCTGGCCTCTGTAGGAACGGCCGTCCTTCTCCGTGCCCTGGCCTCTGTAGGAACGGCCGTCCTTCTCCGTGCCCTGGCCTCTGTAGGAACGGCCGTCCTTCTCCGTGCCCTGGCCTCTGTAGGAACGGCCGTCCTTCTCCGTGCCCTGGCCTCTGTAGGAACGGCCGTCCTTCTCCGTGCCCTGGCCTCTGTAGGAACGGCCGTCCTTCTCCGTGCCCTGGCCTCTGTAGGAACGGCCGTCCTTCTCCGTGCCCTGGCCTCTGTAGGAACGGCCGTCCTTCTCCGTGCCCTGGCCTCTGTAGGAACGGCCGTCCTTCTCCGTGCCCTGGCCTCTGTAGGAACGGCCGTCCTTCTCCGTGCCCTGGCCTCTGTAGGAACGGCCGTCCTTCTCCGTGCCCTGGCCTCTGTAGGAACGGCCGTCCTTCTCCGTGCCGTGGCAATAGAGAGTTTCAGATATTGTGTACTACACAAAAGAAATGTAAGCCCATAAACTGCATTAAATAAAAGTGGAATAATATATTTCTTCTTTATAAAAATAGCAAAAAATATTTTGTGAACTTTACTTCTTCTGTCAGTCTGTAGTGTCATGACATGCGTATCTTACAAAAACTTTATTGTAAAAAACAAACAAACAAAAAAAAACATTTAAACAATGCCACAAAGTACATCATGTGATGGTCAGACTAAATGTTTATGGTTCACTTCCTGTTGGTCTGATAAATACGTTAAATAAGTGTTATAGAAAAAGGGCAACACTATTTTTCTTTCTTTATTTTTGTTGGCATGTTAACAAACCTATTATTTATCCATGATGCATTTGGTGGATTGTCGAAGTGTAATATATTTGACATATTGCCCACCCCTAGCATTGGGCCTATCTCTCATTTTGACTATGTCTGAGTATAAATAAAACAAATGTTCCTTTACCTGTGTATTTTCCAAAAATACGAGCGGATTTTAGACCTGAGTTAAATGCTGTGTCATCACCACCTAGGGGCTCAGACAACACAGCTAATGACCAAAGCCTAGCAACCACAATTGTTTATGTAATAGCTTAGAAATTAATTGAGAGAACAGAAACCCTTGGAATTCAGGAATTTGCTTGCTTGTGTAGAAGCTTATTTTCTCTATCAAGTATTCAGGCTGTCAAAACTACCAAAGTGCATGTTTTCTGTATTCTACCAGCCAGATACTGCCGTATCTGATACCATCTGATCGTGTCCCATCCAGTAACACAAAAGGTGTTTGATGAACGAAGGGAAAGAATAAAGTTCTTTGGAGTTGCTCTTTAGTAGGAGTTGTCAACTGGCAGACCGTGGTCCAGATGCAGAGCCAGCAAAGTATTTCAGCAGGCCAACCTGGAAATATACTGCAACACTGTGTTTGATTAAAAAAAGAAAGCCATAGTTCAATAGACTATGCTGTGGTTTATCACATGCATTTTTGTAATTGATTTAGCTGATGGCAGCTCATCTGAGCAGAGACTAGCTATAGGGTTATAGTAGGGCTGGGCAATTAAAATGGTATCGGTATTTATCGATGGTACACCTTTATCGGTAACGATAGAAAGAATGTTCGGTATACCGCCCGATAAAATGTAAACAGACATGAAGTTTGGTTGCATGAACAACCCTCAAGCATGCGCCATCCCTGGATCATAAACAGCCTATTGTATGCCTGGATAAAGGAGTGTGCTACGAGTGACAAGCAAACAACCAATAACAAGATGTGTATCTGAGGGCTTCTGTTGCGTCATCGCCATGTGACATCAGAACACATGTGAACATGAGTTCAGAGCCTGCTGAGGACATAGTGAATTAAAAAAAAAGACGCAGACACAGACCTCAGCAGAGTGTAATCGGGAAATAAGTGTTAAAGTGGGAGTTTTATACGAGGCTAGGCTAACTATGCTAACAGGCTGAACACAAACCAGAGCACCAGGAGTACCATTCTACTATAATGCGATGCTGATCTCCCTTAATGTTTGCCTTTTACATTGCACGCATTTTGTAACATTTTATTTTTTAGGTTCAAGAGTTTCTTTAACATATATTTAATCTTCATATACGATATTTGTTTAAATTCGATTTTGTTTTAGACTGTTAAAGCTAAAATTATTTATTGTTTGCCTTAAAGTGGGTACATTTAAAAATACAGTTGTTAAATTCAAGCCTTTTTTTCTACTGGTCTTTTTTAAAAAAAAAGATTAAAATGTATCAATAATTATCGATACCGAATGATATCAAACATTATATTGTGATAATTTTTTTAGCTGTACCACTGAGCCCTAGGTTCTAGTCATTTAAATCAGCAGGGGAAGGATTTTCATAGATTTTTAATTTCATTTACTCTCCTTTCTGGTTAGTGGAGTGGATAAATTGACTGTTGAAAGACAGTTGAACATAGAAGTAGCCTAAGCATTTTATTTCCCTTTTTAAGTTAAGAGTAAATATCATTCATCTGTTCACAGTTCATTTGTCAAAAATGATGACCAGCACAAATTAAAACATAAATGCTCTGAATTTACATGCCTTATTTATATCCAACTAAACTTTAATGGGTAAGCAATAAAAGGTAACTGTTGTCACCATTCATTGTTGGATCTTCATTGCTTATCTGGACCTTTTGTGGATTAGGAATTTTATGAAACTGGGCTTGGAAATTTGAATCAAACACACCCCTGCTCTAGATGGGGTTAAAATGAGTGTAGCAGAACATGGCTAATTCAGGATTAGCAAATACTGTGTCATGTTAGAAATATTAAGTTAATGTATAGTATCAGTGAATAATAGATAGCAAATAAAATTTGTGGAACTGTTGTATGAATCTGTGATGATTACAGTACAGTAACTGAACAAAGAGCTGTTAGTTACTGAAGTGTACTTCCTGCAAGCAAGCTTAAAAAGACATGATTATACGGGAAAAAAACATGCATTGTGCTTTTGTATGACGTGTTGATATTGATTTGATGACTTTGGGGCCTGCTCAGCAAGTTTTTTTGATGCATTTTCCATCATCCAAAATGATTATATAAAACAGCTTTCTTCATCCTGTTTTCCTTGTTTTGACAACACTTCATTTAAAGGGGAATCAGACATGACTGGTATGTTAAAATATAACACTTCAATGATTGAGGTAATAGCATGGCATTTTACAGTGATAATCTGAGAACACATGCTTACCAAAGCTACTATGTGGCTTCACAAAGTCCTCACATTGAAAGGGGAAGAAACTACACAACTGAACAGATGAAACAGCATGTGTTGTGGTTTGGGGAAACCTGTGTGATGTAGTGGTAGTTGAATTTTCAAAAACGGGTGAAAAAATAATAATCAGGCTTGGGCCAAAATTCGGTTTTTCCATCAGTACATCATACTTTGACACAACAACTTTAGGAATCCATAAATATGGCCAAATGTTTGTTGATACCTGATCATCACACCCATATGTATTAAAAAAAAAAAAGAGTTTATACTCATCAAGCATTTTAATTGGAACCCCTGGTCACCTGCTCATTTACACAATTATCTATTCAGCCAATCATGTGGCTGCTGTGCATAAAATCATGCAGATACGGGCCAGCAGCTTCTGGTAATGTTCACAACCATCAGAATAGGGGGAAACGTAATCTGTGATATTGATCATGGTATGATTGTTGGTGCCAGATGGGCTGGTTTAAATATTTCTATAACTGCTGATTTCCTGGTATTTTCACACACACAACAGTCTCTAGAATTTACTCAGAATGGTGCAGTAAAGAAAAACATCCAGTGAGCAGCAGTTCTGCAGAGAGAAGTGCCTAATGGCCAAGCTGGTTGGAGCCGATAGAAAGGCTACAGTAACTCGGATAACCATTCTGTACAATTGTGGTGAGCAGAAAAGCATCTCAGAATGCGCAATACATCGAACCTTGAGGTGGATGGGCTACAACAGCACATCGGGTTCCACTTCTGTCAGCCAGTAACAGAAAGCTGAGGCTGCAGTGGGCACAGGCTCATCAAAACTGAACAGTTGAAGACTGGAAAAATGTCGCCTGGTCTGATGAAGCTTTATTTCTGCTGAGGCACACAGATGGTAGTCAGAATTAGGCAGCAACAGCATGGGCCCAACTTGCCTTGTCAATACTCCAGGCTGATGGAGGTGATGTAATGGTGTGGGGAATGTTTTTTCTTGATACACATTGGGCCCGTTAATACCAATCAGTCATCGCTTGAATACCACAGCCTATTTGAGTATCATTGCTGACCATGTGCATCCCTTCATGGTCACAGTTTACCCATCTTCTAATGACTACTTCCAGCATGATAATGCGCCATGTCTTGTGGAACCCATGCCATGGAGAATTGAGGCTGTTCAAAGGGAGGCCCCATCCAGTGTTCCTAATAACATGCTCTGTGAGTGTGTGTACATCCCATTCCACATTTAGTTTAATTCCCATTTGCTGTTATAACAACCTCCACTCTTTGGGAAGGCTTTCCACTAGATTTTGAAGTGTGGCTGTGGGAATTTGCCCATTCAGCCACAAGAGCATTAGTAAGGTGGCTGATGTTGGGTGAGGAGGTCTGGGGCACAGTGTGTTCCAGTTCATCCCAACGTTCAGTGGCGTTGAGGTTAAGGCTCTGTGCATGCCACTTGAGTTATTCTACTCAAAACTTGGAAAGCATGTCTTCATGACGATTGCTTTTTACATGGGGACATTGTCATGCTACAACTGATCTGGGTCCCTTCGTTCCTGTGAAATTCTACAGCGTACAAGGAAATAATAATAGTAAAAAAAATATATATATGTGTGTGTGTATATATAATATGTATATATAATATGTATATATTTTTTATATATATAATGTGTATGTATGTGTGTGTGTGTGTGTATATATATATATATATATATATATATATATATATATATATATATAAATAATATAAAAAAATATGTAGATTTTATATATATACATACACACACAATTGTGTGCTTCTAACTTTGTGGCAGCAGTTTGGAGAAGGCTCACATATGAGTGTGATGGTCAGGCATCCACAAACTTTTTGCCATATAATGTATATTTACCCCCTGGGGGAAAAAAGAAAGTTATATATGTTAATATTGCCTTGGCTGTCTGCCCAAAGATGTAAACAACCTTTCTAGCTAAGTTCACTTTCCTCCCACAGTGTATGCCACAATTTGATCAAATTGTTGGATAGTTATGTACTATACGCTAATATCTGTTTTGCTAATCAGTTCATTTTTTAAAAATTAGACTGTCTAACTGTCAGCGATGCTCCTGCACAGCAGTTGGAATTAAATAATTAAAAAGTAGAACTTTACTTATGGTTGAGACACATGCAAAAGAGAGATTATGATTCAGGAAATTCTGAAAGCTAGTAGAAAATGTCAAAATCTACCATGTCAGTCTCCCACACACACATGATTCAGAGTATGTATATTTAAATAAAGGCCTATCACAGCTAGTTGTGTGTGTATATACCAGACAATAATAGATTTATAACTACATGGAAAAACAGTGAGCATTTAAATTCTGTGATATACTGTGTATCATTGTTTGATACAAGGCTTTCAGTTTGATGTCTGTGTATCAAACAATACATTCAACAGGCTGCATATTAAAGTAAGTTGTTGTTGCTAAATTTTTGTCAAGTGCACACAGTCTCCTCTGAAAAAGTGGCTGCCTCAAATCAGGACAGGTGATGGTTTAAAAGAAATTTCTATACACACTGTTTTCCACACTAGCAGATTAGCATACTTTGTGTACTAGCGTATTAGCTTGAGGAAAAAGCAGTGGTTTCAGTTATGATGCTGATGGCCAGTAAGAGGTGGACTGAAGCATTACATTGTGCCAAATACACCTTGTGTACAACACACTGCTGCTAAGATCACACACATCATCCTGCTGTGTCAGTCTCTAAAAATAGGTGAAAACAAAGAGCAAAACACTGAGCAAACTCTGCTGCATTCAGATAGCATTTCCACACTGATTCAGTTAAATAACACATCACTTTTTTTATTTTTTTACTCTGTTTATGTGGAGCATCCACCATACGTTCCTGTGTCTTATTGGTTACTATAGCAACAATATTGTATTATGGTGCACCCAAGTCATTTTGGAAAGTTCATCTTTGAGTTGAATGAACGCCACCACAAAGTCATAATTACGAGTGGGGAAACAGGATTTTCTTTGAGCCTTAAGGTTCTGAGTTGGGGGCGTGTCAGTAAGAAAACATGGCGGAATCAACGGATGCAACATTTGTAGTTGATAAATTTGTTGAAATTTAATGTTTACTCCATATCAGAAGCCGATTTCAGTTATGTCTTTGGTATATGCAACAAGTTATTGAAATACAAGCAAATTGCTTAACATGCCTTTTGTCAGGCTTTTTTATTTACAATAAAACAAGCTAATTTCCTGCACAAAGTAAGGTAACATTATACGATTGATATAATACGTAATGATAAAGATTACAGTGGCTTCATAAATTGATTTTATAACATAAAAAAGCAAAACACATGCGGTGCATTCTTTGTTCATTTTCTAGAAGTAGAGTAAAAAAAACAACAACTCCGAGTGCGTTAATTTGCCTTGCAGCCTGCACTACTGTCGGAGCTGAGCTGTTATAGAAAATTAACCAGTTTTAACCTAAATGAATCTCACTGGTTACATTTGCAAATTCAACAGCGTTGTGGAACGATTTTTGATGACCTTTACTTGAAATGTACATCATTGCACCCCAAATAGTTAAATAGGCTACATGTTAAATAGACTTCGGCTTCAGACTTGGCAAAAGTCTTTGATTTCGGGACAGGATTTCTCTTGCTTTTTAGCGAAGTACATTGTTAAGCCTCAGATTTGGATTACTTGCATACTGTGTATCCTTTCAGATGGTTTTTCAAATGCTGAGTGTAACAAAATAGATATTGTAATATGGAGGAATTTGAGTTTGTTTGTTAACTCTGCTGCATTTAGATAGCCTTTCCTCCCTGATTCCGTCCAGGCTAAAGAAATCACTGCAGTGATCGGTAAGTTCACATTTACTAGTGAAGAACACAGGATTCCAAGACACATCTAGCACTATAGAGACAGCAGGCATAACTTATTGCAGAATGGGAAAAGCCCTGTGCTTCAGACACACCTCCTTGTGAATCATGCCAGTGAAAGCTGGCCTTGTTTTAATTTTGTCACATTCTAATGCAAAGCTTCTGTTTTGTTCATATGCTGGTAACACAAACACTGTCAAAGTTTGTTATTGTGCTTGTAGAATGTTTCAATCAACTGAAATGGAACCCTAAGGCATGTATCCAGGTAATGCTTAGTTGTGCTGTATCAAGTGTATCACATCGAGGCACCACCATATTGCATTGTATTGAATTTGAATTTTATGTACTATTAAACTCTTCACTAATAATATAATTTTGTACCAGTGCCTTTACTTTAAAACATTGCTGGTTCACAGGTTCAATACAACTGTTCCACTTGGTCATTTGATTTGCAGTGTAATCTGATTTCTGACTGATTTTGTTTTTTCTTTGGGCAGTTGCTATGTGGCTGCATAAAATGTCTTTCATTGTCTCATTATCCTTTTGTATGGAAATCTGTGGAATGTATAAAAACTTTCTGAGGAGCTTTGTGGATTGCAGCCTTATTAGCTCATACCAGAAGAAGAGCATAGGTATGCTATGCCTAAAATTATCATGTGACCTTTGGTACTGCCTTGTTTTATGCCACATGCGCAGTGTGTCTGGCATGTTCCTGAAACGCTGCTGTTTCAAGTACAAAAGCTCTGAGAATGCAGGTTAAAGATCAGGAAGCTGCTAGTTATAGTCTGCATTATTGATGACCGACCTCACAGCCACAGTAATCGGCATGTAGTGTTTTTTTTTTTTTTTTTTCTTTTTTTTCCCCCCTGTAATGAAAATTGTTTGGAAATTTTTTTGTTGTATTTATCTGAGTGTAATCAACAGTTTCCGTTGTGTAGATGCGGGCAGATCACCGTGTGAACATATGGGTTTGGTTCAGCACTCGCATTCGAGTAGAATGAGACGATACTTTCTGACTTGCCTGTCATTTGAGAAGCTCCTCACCTGTACCCTTGCGCTTCTCCCTCTCCTTATGTCACAATTGTAGCAAGTGAAATTAGTCCAGTTTGTGTGGTTTGTCCCACGTCTAAGCTGCCAGCTTTGTCAAGATCAAATGTGTTTTGTTTAATTACATTTCAGAGAGTGGTTTTAGATTCGATTTGTAAGACATGTTGTGTTTGCTTTATGTTCAATACCAGTGTAATGTAGTATTTTAGATTACTTGTGTAGTCATTGAAGCTGTGCCAATTTATATGACTGTTTTTGTATTTTATCGTTAAATGAAGCAGTCAGTGCTTTGCTCATCCTGTGTGAACCCAAAATTTTATTGCCTAGTAAAAGCACGGGTGATAAGTAAGCAATTGTCATGGAAGAGACATCATCTGGTGTTCCGATGTCTCATTTGGGGAGTGTTCAGGGTCATGTTAAGCTTTAAGCAAATATAATGTAAAGTGCTTGCCCTTACACACTCAGGAAGTTCAAGCTGAATGTTTAAGCCAAACTGTTATCTCCTTAAATTATTAGCCTCCTTGTATTATCAGATGCCACTTGATTTACTTGGTTTTTCCAAACTTCCTGAATAGTGCTTGGGTTTAAAGCCTTGTATTTAGATTGATTTTCACCACATCTATGAGCAGAAACATCAAGCCAATCCCTGAAACACAAGAAACTGTTAAATGTTAAGAGGCTAGAGCAGGGGTTCCCAAACTTTTCCAGGGCAAGGCCCCCCAAATGGCATTTACATTTGACCGAGGCCCCCCTTTTGCAAGATGTCTTTGAAACACATTAAAAGTACAGACTTCTGAATATATCTCCCTTTTAAAAAAAAAAATAAAATAATAATAATTACATCTTGCATCTTTACATTACATTAGGAATAGATTGTGTGTGTGGTTGTCCTGAAAAAAAAAATCACGTAAAAAAAAATCAAAATCATGTGTTGTTTATTTTTCACACCAAATTTTTTAGCCCCCCCCTGGTGGCACCCACTTTAAAAACCACTGGTCTAGGGCATACTAACAGTACATTTATTCATTTAGCAGACATTTATTTATTTAGTACAAACAGTAATTGTACCCTGGGCCGTTATTTTGTTTGACTTTTCTATAGAGTGTGATAGGTTTCTTTTCTCCTTATCCCTTATATACCTTTGTGCTAAAGAGTTCTAAAGACTCATGGAAATGACACAATCGAAAAGGAGCCTTAAAGTTTCCATTGAATCACAGAACATTCATTTGGACATGATTACGTGCTTCCCACGAATACTTTCTGCCTGGTTCCCACTTCTGCTTTTGTGAAAATGGATATTTTCCCCTTGTGTTGTCACATGACTGCTTGCTTAAAATGTTACAGCCCTCAATTATATCCCACAGCAGTATTTTCTCTGCGTTGGCTCTCTCAAACAAACTGTCATTGTTGGCTCTAGCTGGACTTGTGTTTGGATGCTTAAATATTCTGAAAATGTCTTCTGCAACTCCTCCGCAGGCTCCAGTGATCAAACGCTAGAGAAGATGGAGACTGGTGCTTCGTCTGACCACAGTCAGGACGCACTCTCTCAGGTGCAGGAAATGCTGTTTTTCATTTGATGAGCACGGTTTTCTGTGGGTGGACAAGTTAATTTTGTTTGGCTGATTCTTTTTGAAAAAGCAAAGTAACCATGTTTGTGTGTTTTGTTGGTGTTTCAGAATGGATTGAATGGAGAGGAGGGCCTCAGTGAAGAGGAGAAGGCCAGAAGGAGAGCTGAGAGGCGAAGAGCTAAAAGGAAGGTTAGTTGGATGCTTATACATGCAGATGAGCTTAAAAAAAATAAGAAATACTATATCACGGAGTTTGGTATCAAAACACATGATTAATATTAAGGGAAGAGAACTAGCAAGATGTTTTCATTTTCACTTCAGCGTCAAAGAGAGCGAAAGAAACTCGAACGCGGTAAAACAGATGAGCGCACTGTACAGGTACATGGCCATTTTTGCCACTTTTTACGTTAATTATACAGTCTAATATGGGTTCTGGGCACTATTATATTTCTGTATTACATTATTACATTGTGTTTGTTTCTTGTTTCTCAGGAGGAGGAAGAACATGCAGGTGTTGACTCGGAGCTGGATGATAGTGGCTCTGAGGTTGATGACGAACAGATTGAGGAGCAGCAGGTGGAATTGAAGGAAAGAGTGATGGAGAAAGAATGTCATCCATGTAAAGACAGCGCCACACCACCACTGGCATCGGGAAACAAAGGAAACCAACAGCCATCAGCTTGGTCCTGTGAGGAGGTGCTGTACACGTCGCACTTCATCGGCAATCAAAGTAGCTCTATGAAGCTATCCAAAGCAAACTCTTTGAAGCAAGATTAGAAAAGGAACTCGAATTACAGAGTGGTTCAACAAGTCTTTATTAAGCTTGGCACTTTCAATTTCTCTTCTTCAGGATCCGGAATGGGACGTGAGCAGTGCTTTTGTTGCTAATGCTGTTAGTCACATCAGGCCCAAAACCAAGAGCAAATCAGGCCGTAAATCCAAAGAGAACAAAGAAAACGAGGCCAGAATCAGAGAGGTGAGTGTGACTGCAGTAATAAACATACTACCAAAATGTATACAGAAGCACAGAAGAAAGCTGTAAATCCTACCTTAGAAAATGAACAGCTGCGTTTTCTCGTAGCTCATGCTGTCACATGAATATATAATCGGTCAAGGCACTACGTCACTGGGTTTAAAGATCAGTACAGAGGATCGTAACTATACTAGTAGTTCCTTGAATGTCTTTTATTGCTTTTTAGAGATGTCCCTTAGTACACAGGCTTCCAGTCCTAAGGGACACCCAGTGACTATGAATATTTATTCTGTTCTAACTCTAAACACACTTTCATTACATTGAAAACTGATTAATTAGTTCAAACATGTCAAAACTTGCAAAACAACAACACTGGAACATTGTGGCTTCTTATTTGAGATCTTAGCTGGTAGGCTGTGGGACAAAGTCAACAATATCCCAAAATATCTTATGTAAATGTTCTTTGTGGTATTATATTAACATTAAGGGAAATTGAATATGGGGGGGAGGAATACCATAGACATAATAGAAATAGAAGCTGTAAGTAATTAAAGAAACACAGTGGCTATAAAAAGTCTACACACCCCTGTTAAAATGGCAGGTTTTTGTGGTGTAAAAAAATGAAACCAAAATAAATCATGGCAGAAATGTTTCCAACCTCAGTGTGCAATTACAATCTATGAAAACTGTGAAAACCAAAGATTTTAGCGGGGGAAAGAAAAATAAAATAATTATAATAACATAGTTGCATAGGTGTGCACAACCCTAAACTAATACTTTGTTGAAGCACCTTTTGATTATTACACCATTTTGGGGTAAGAGTCTATCAGCGTGGCACATCTTGACTTGGCAATTTGTTTCTGCCCTTTCTTGCAAAAACATTCCACGTCCATCAAATTATTTATTTTCTAAGGGCATCCTGTGCACAGCCCACTTCAGGACACACCACAGATGTTTTTTAGTTGGCTTTAGGTCTGAGCTTGCTCTGCTTATGTCAATCAGAAACATTGAATCTTTAACATTGATCATCTTCTTTTGGTTAAGCCATTACTTTGTTGATTTGAATTTATGCTTTGGGTGGTTGTAGTGCTGAAAGGGGAAATTAATTTTCATCTTTAGCTTACTAGCAGACATCTGAAGGTTTTGCACTAAAATTGTCTGGTATTTCTATCTATTCATGGTTCCCTCCACCTTGATTAAAGCCCCAGTTCTGGCTGAAGAAAAGCAGCCCTAAAGCATGATGCTGCCACTACCATGCTTCACCGTGGGTATGGTGTTCTTTTGGTGATCGATGTTGGGTTTTTTTTTTTGTTTTTGTTTTTTTTTGTATCAAACATACCTTTTGGAAGTATGGAATTCTTATACCTTTTGGAATCAATCTCATCAGATCACAAGAGATTTTGCCTCATGGTTTGGAATGATCTAGTTGGGCTTGGATGTGTTTTGTGAGAAAGGGCTTCTGTCTAAGCACCCTACTCCATAGCCCTATCATCTGAAGAATATGAGAGATTGTCACAAGCAGAGAGTAATCAGTACTTGTCAGATATTCCTGCAGTTCCTGTAATGTTGCTGTAGGTCAATGGCTGCATCCCTGGTAAGTTTTTGTCTTGTTCTTTTGTATATTTTTGCAGGATATCCAGTTCTTGGTGGTGATATTGTGGTGCTCCATATGTTTCTCTCATTTGTTTATGATTGCCTTCACAGTTCCATGGTATATCAAACGTTTTGGAAATTCTTTTTTCTCTCTCTTGAGCGATACCTTTCAACAAGTGAGATACCATGCATGCTTTGCAGGCTCTTCGTGGACCATGGCTACAGCAGTCAGATGAAACCAAGATGATGTGAAGAAAATCTTACAGAACCAGCTGATCTTTATTTGGGGTTAATCAGAATCATTTCATTGATGACAGGTGTATGATAATTACTTTTGAACACAGATTGAATTTGATGGTGGTTAACCAGGTGATTGTAACGTTAAATTGTCCTATTTTTTCCCTAAAATGTTTGATTTGTTTTTCAGTTTATTTTTATATGTTGTAATTTCACATTGAGGGTGGAAAAAGTTCTGATACGATTAATCTTGGTTTCATTTTTTTACATCACAAAAAACTGTCATTTTTACAGGGGTGTGAAGACTTTTTATATCCACTGTAAGTTGCAGAATTCTTAATGTTTATAGGTTAACCAAGACGTAGGATAAAATCTGTGGAATATGGAGAGTTTCTGATGGTCAGGACTGGTGCAGCAAGTGCTGGCAGCTTTCTGCAGTGAGCCTATGGCCTGCTTGCTGTGGCATGTTTTAAAAACTGCGGTGTAAAGACTTCTTGAAATTTGCACACCACTCACTGCTTTATATCTGAATGAGACTGCTGATTTTCCTTTCAGGTCAGTGGATCTGAGTCTGTGACTAAAAGAAGTGCCTCACTGACTGGTATGTTGTACACATGCATTCACACGTTTGTATTAAATAATCAAATAATCAGGCATGGCTGTTTAAACTGGATTGTTATTAACATGGGTGCTTATGGATCTAAGAAACCCACTGTATGTGCTGCTGTATTAGACACTGTTGTCAGCTACTTTCATATGTCAGCACCTTCACCACACCCAGCTCTACCCTGATAAAATTCTCACTTTGTCCTTTTATTAGTTTATAAACTAATTTTTAAATTATTTTTGTTGTACTATTTCTTTTTCAGACATGTCATGTAAATATACTTGTACTGATGATTTGATTGAGCCTAACATCAGGACACTTGGGCAAAGCAGTGAGATGTTGGCTAATGTAAATGTACTATGAGACAGACATTATTAAAAACCAAGACCTACTTGTCTTGAACAAGTGTTTTACTGTCACTGATCAGGTTGGAGATCCCAACAGTTATTTTCAAATTCATACAAGTAGAATTCAGCTATCAAACAACTGCACAAGGTATAATTTTACAACAATGAATTTATTATAAATTCTATCTTAATGTAAGCTAAATCTAATGTGACCTGCCTCAAGCTAGCTTAGTTACATCACATAAACATCCTACCTAACCAATTGTCACCTTCACATGACCTTCCATATATTTACAGGGTTCATACAAGGTGTTTGAATTTGGATTTTTGAAATTTAAGTACTTGAAAATAACCATATTTTATCTAGTTGCACTTAAAAGTGCGTGAATTATAAAAAGTCAATAAATGCACAATTTCTAAATAACTTGTTTTATTTTTGATAGAACACGAATCCAATCGTTTCACTTAAAATATGATTTCCTGCTGCAGCTCCTCCTAAGAAGCTAAGAACTGGGGTCAAGTTTAAGAATAGCTAAACAGTATTAAACAGTAAACCGACCACCAGACTGCCTTAATCCCTGCATAAATTCCCTTATAAAATAAAAACATTGATCCAGAGCAAATAGTTGTCTCAAATAAATAAGTACTTACCCACATCCATATGTATTTGCACCTGGCTTACACATAGGTTACAGTGTTGACAAGTTTGCACTGCCACTTTAATTTCATTCAAATCTGCTGCTGTATCTACAGTGTTCTTATTTTTTATTTTTTTATGTATACACACACACATTATGTATATATCTATTCTTATTTGTTTATTATATATATGTATGTGTGTGTGTGTGTGTGTGTGTGTGTGTTAAATCACTAAAATGAAAAGAATGAGAGATTGCTTCTATTTTCTGCACTGCCCTTTCCCCTATCTATGTCTCATTCCCCTTCTCTTCCCCTGTACTTTGTTCATGTTGCCACCAATTTGAAAACAAAGCATGTTTTCTCTGAGTGAATTGAGAAAAAAAAAAAACCCAACTTATTTAGCATTTTAAGAAGTGTAAAAAATAAATAAATAAATAAAAAATTCTTTTAATGGGACAAAAAAAAAAAAACAATCCCAACTTGGACAATCGTCAGTATCTGGCCGTGGTGCCTTAGTATCCTTTCTGTGTAGGGAAACGCTCCATATCTATGTTTTAAGATACTGAAGTCTATATCTCTCTATATTCATGCATAATTGTATTCACAGAATATTTAGACATGTCCCATGTTTCATTGACACCCTCTACTTTTCTTTATTATTTACCTAATAATAAAGTGCACGGTCGTGCTGCTACTCTGAATGCCTGTTGTGTGGATAGAACGGACCATCCGTGTGTGTGGACGCAGGGTTTGGGGGACATGGGGACTAACCATGCCAGCAAAATACCCATCTGTTTATTTATCTGGCTGTTTGTTTCCTTTGAGGTTTGAACTTTGAGGTTTTCTCTCTCCATTGCAGAAAAGGGGATCAGACTGGTAAATGAGGGCCAGTACAGTGAGGCTGTTAACATGTTTACAGAAGCTATCAAATGTGACCCAAAGGACTACAGGTACTATCATTCCATCTAGACAGTAAATATGCATCATTGAACTTCTCTGATATTAAACTCTACCCTTTTATTTGTCCTTGTGTCATGGCAGATTTTTTGGGAATCGCTCATACTGTTATTACTGTCTGGAGCAGTACTCTCTAGCACTTGCTGATGCTGAAAAATCTATTCAGATGGCCCCCGAGTGGCCTAAAGGCTACTACCGCAAAGGAAGTGCCCTCATGGGCCTTAAGGTAAGACTGTATTTGTCCTCATGCTCAAAATCATGATGATTTGGTGTTACTATTTATCATCCTGTGTATGCTGTGTACTCCTCTGTTAGAGGTACAGTGAGGCTGAGAAAGCTATGGAGCATGTCCTGAAGCTGGACAAGGACTGTGAGGAGGCAGCCAATGACCTTTTCTACTGCAAAGTGCTGCAGTTAATGGTTAGTGAAGGAGTAGAATCTGTCTTTAACATTCACATATTTGGAGACATTAAAAGCCAGTGCATTGTTTATTATTATACTGACAAGAGAACCAATAAATATGGCCTCCATAGATGATGTCACTGAGTGCAAAAGATAAAAATGCTGTCTGGATTGCCTCTGTTCAACAGGATCTTGGGTATGAAGAGGAGCAAAGTGTGCTTCTGCTTGAGAAGTACAGCAAAGTACAGGCTGTTCTTGCAGCCAGAGGTATTCTAGTAAATGTATGACTATGAATTATTGAATGATGTGAATAGTGCAGCTACTCTTTCAGCCACTTGAGGGCAATATTTCCATACACTCCTAGAAATGGGGTTACTGAGAGAGAAATGGATAGTGGTGAAAAGTATAAAATGTTATTTATCATCAGATAAAATTCTTTTCACAGCAGCAAACAATGACTCTACGCTCCTTCAGCCAGGGTGAGTGAAAACGGCTGCCTGCAATGTTTCATAAACTTATTGCATGCATATTGCATGTGTCTCATGGGTTTGCTCATTATCGCTCTATCTCTTCCTCCACCTCAGAAGTCCATGCCCTTCTCTCTGGGTGGGTAACGTAACCACAGAACTGACGGAGAAGCACCTGTGGGACCTTTTCAAAAAGTAAGACTGGAGCCCCGAGACTCTTCAGCTTTGCTGTATTACACTTGTTTACTTTCCATCATGCTGTTGCGTTGACTCACTCCTGCTTGTTTTTCCAGCCATGGAGAAATTGAGAGCATTCGAGTGCTGCACGAGCGTTTCTGTGCCTTTGTAAACTTCAGGAACGCCAGCATGGCTGCACGGGCGATGGAAAAGCTCAATGTGAGTTGTTGTCTTTAGTACAAAGATGTTTGAGTGTTAATAATTTCCCAAGATCTGACCGTGTTACCTCAAATGAAGCACTGTGAACATTTTTAATGTCGTCTGAACAGAGATTTTTCCTCCCTCATATACTCCCTATATTGGTCACCTGCCAGTTCCCATCCACCAGCCAGCTCTCCCCCATCACACCAGGGAGGGTGAAGGCTAACACACGCCTCCTCTGAGACACATGAAACCGTATCTTATCAAACCGCTGCTCAGAGCCACATAACGTTAGGAGAAATGCATTATCTGCGCTTTTCCACATTAATGAGCTCACGGACGGCTGTTGACTAGTGTCAATGTGATTGATGGGGGATAGAGTAATGACATCCCTCTTACCCAGACAGCTTGGCCAGATTTGCTCCCTTCGCTCCTGGACATGGAAGGCTGTGGCATCAATGGGATTCGAGCTTGCAGTTTCCTGACAATAGCGACCAGATTTACAGATGGACTATTGCCATTAGCCACAATGTCACATGCGCAACCTCTCAGCATGACTTCCGAAAGTGATTTTACGACAGGACATGAGTAATAAAGAAACGTTATTTGAATGGTATTCGAATGTGTTTTTAAAATTTCATTTTACACTTAACAGGGCCATTTGATAGAAAACACACGGTTAGTAGTCCGGTATCCAGACAGACGCATCCTGAAACCATTTCCTGTTTCTGCTGCACCACAGGCTGCAGGAACTGCTGGGTAATGAGCTTTACGTTAATGTATCTGGGATTTCTCTAAAGAACTGCACTGTTTTGTTCAGATTACACTGTGTTTGTTCCATTTGTGTGTGTGTGTGTGTGTGTGTGTGTGTGTGTGTGTGTGTGTGTGTGTGTGTGTGTGTGTGTGTGTGTGTGTGTGTGTCCTCCAGAGCAAGGCGCAGGGGCCCTGTCAATGGAGATGAGTGCTATTTCTGGAGGACCACTGGCTGTCATTTTGGGGACAAGTGTCACTATAAACATATTCCTGAGCAGCGGGGCAAAGACAGAAAGCCCTGGCAGCCCTGATCAGTGCACTCTTCCTCCTCTCTTCAACCTCATGTTTCTAAATTACTTTCTATTTTTCTCACTCAGAGCCAAAGGACATGGAAAGTGATTGCATGGACTGTGCGACTTCAGAGACCTTTACTCATTTGAATGGAACTCAAGCCTGTCTTACTATGATGCTTTTGACTCAGTTCAACAATGACATTGGTGCCTTGGAATTGGTTCAAAGTGCTGTTATCACTTCCAGATTTGTAGAGAATGAGGAGAACATGACTCAGAACAACGAACAGTCCCTTTAGCAAGGGTTTGGGTGTTTGGTTGAGGCTGGAGTTTGAGGCCAGACCTGGTGTCTCCTGTCATCTTTGCTCTTCGTTCTTCTGTGCAAACACTGCTGAGCCAAAGCACAGCCTTTGACCACTGCTCACTTTTGAGTTCAAACCCAAACAAATGCCTTTCATGTAGATGAGGTGTTGTGAAACCTTTCTCCCATGTTCTTTTATGCTTCATCAAGAAATCTTGCACAAACAAAGTGGTTGGTTAAAGCCTGTGTGTGGATTTTACCAAAGAATAACACCGTTTTCTATGGAGTACAAATTGTTTAATAAAAATGTTAGTGAGACAGAAACATCATTTTATATTTATGTACGGATATTATTATTATTATTATTATTATTATTATTATTTAAATTTTTTTTTTTTTTTTTAAAGGTTAAGTGCAAATATGTGCGCACTTCGTTTCAGCGTATTTGTGACCAGGCTTATTTTTGTTTGACTAACATTGTGGAGGTATAATGGAGAAAACAACTTTTGTTCATTTTCTCAAAGGGTCTTTATGTTAAAAAGACAAAAAAAACATCAACAAAATGGGTTCAAACCAGCATTTAAATGCTCATAGCTGGTTTTATCCAAACTGTTTTTTCCCCCCTTTTGCAGATTGTTGCACTTTATACTTCAGCACACACTATGTGTAATTTAAGTATTGTTAGATTGGGAAATGGTGCATGTTTTAATATCAAGAATTAGTTTTATATTTACGTATGCATTAAGACAATATTTTCCAAAGGTATTGACTACAATTCTGGTTCTTTAGCAGTTTTTTTGTTTGTTTGTTTGTTTGTTTTTTTTTTTGTCTTTTGTTTTCAAGATAATAGAATTACGGACATACAGTTCTTCTCACACTTCTTAACAAAAGCCTCCTTAAATATTGTTTACGTATTGTGTTTTGGAAGTAATGCAGGAGTGTTCAGTGTTTAAATGTTATTCTTGTTGTTCCTGTTTTTGTTTTTTTCTCTTTCTCATTTTATTTTATATTTTTATTTTATTTTATTTATTTTTTTTGATTGTGTAACCCAGGAAGTTGTTCTTACTTATGATGTTTTTACTGGACCAGGCCAGTGTGGACTCTCTTCTTTACTATGTTTATAGCAGCAGATAGTTACAAAGGGTTCTGGATGAGACTCCATTTTCAAAAGATTTGCGTCAGTACACATCAGTTATAGCATGTGGATAAAAGTGTGTAATGTTGGAAGAATTTTTTTTACCTGAGGAAAGCTGATTGTGTTGAGGGCCTGATTTACTGTTTGACAGTCTTAAACTAAAACAACAACAAAAAAACACTAATGGCAGATGTGCAGAACTCTATTCCTAGAAAGCTGAAGCTCGAGAATGTTTGTTTGGTGTTTTCCCTGATACAGCAAGCTTTGCCCAAAATCAGTCAGTCAGGTGTGTTCAGGAAAAACCCCAAAACTGTGTCGTGAGGTTTCCTTGCAGGTTTTGTGCTGTACTGCTACAACGCACAGTTATGTCCGTGTCTTTGCCTTTTTGCTAGTATAGCACATTACTCTTGACTGTTCAGTAATACTTACTCAAATTGAACCCTTTGGTCAATCGTGTTTAGGCTTTAACTGAATATAGTAGCTAGTTCGAGGAGTATCACTTTTTGTTTCATTAATTTGGGTTTAGTCTATTACCTTCCTGGAGAACATGGCATATCGAGCTTTATGGATATTACCCTTCACATTAGTGTGTTACATAATGGTTTAATAATTTTGGGTTCACTCTCTTCATGTCAAATGTGTGTTTTGCTCCAAAATGAGCTGACAGCTGAAATAGTGAGCATTTGCATTCTGTTCCCAAACAAAGGATCTCTATTTTATTATTTTGCGGAATAATGGAAAGTTTTGCATTACAAGTTTTCTCACTCCTGTAAACAATAACATTCAACTTCTTTTCCATTTTTCATCAAAGCAAACAATTCTGGAAAAAAGGCTCCTCTTTTCCAAATTTGTTGTAGCCTTCATCAAATTATAAAACAAAATCTTCCATGTTCCTGACACTTTTCCTGTAACAGCAAACGGAAGTGTGTGTATATATAAACATTCTATGTTAAAATTCTTTAAATGCCCCCCCCCCCCCCCCCCCCCCCTTTGGCATTGCCATATTGTAACTGTAACACACATCTCAATAGACAATCATGTCTCATTAAGTGTTCTAATGCCCTGCACTGTACTGCCAAAGAGCTCTTGTAATAAATATACTGACTAACTAACTGACTGATATACTGTTCTTGATTTCTTCATCTGAAGTTATCATTGTTATGAAGCCTCTAAACCGGTTTTAAAAAAAAAAAAAAAAAAAAAAAAAAAGGACGTCCTGCATTACATTTATAAAATGGATTTTGTTACATTATTGGCTGAACATGTTCAACTGATCTTCAATTGGTAAAGATGAAACATTTGGCCCTGTATAAATGTCAAATTTGGCCACATTTAAATGGCAAATATGCTGCTCACTTTTTTTTCTTTTTTTTTCTTTTTTAAATAAAATGTTTATAATATAATTATTTTTAAATAAAATAAAAATCAAGGTAAATTTCACTGACCCTTTTTTTTTTTTTTTTTTTTTTTTTGCTACTGATCTACAACGAACGCCTTTTATTATGGGAAAATATTGGAGGAAATTATAATTGTTTTTCATTGGTATCCAACTACTATCTATCTATCTATCTATATATAACTACTATTTATTTATTTATTTATTTATTTATTTATTTATTTAAATGTAAAAGGTTTCTTCTTGTGTTGTAGATCGTACCTCCAAAGCAGTTTGACATGCGATATAGTACAATTGTGGTATTTTTGGTAAATATACAAGGCCCTCTCTGTTTCTATGTTGAAATCCCATTAATTCAATGTGTAGATATAAAATTCAAAATTGAGATGCTATCTCCTGCATATTTTTTATTGCTGTGCTATCTTACAATCTGTATTTTCACTTGCATGTCTGTAAAGACAATGAGACCCCACCCCTCCACCCCTGTTGTTTTTGGTCCAGTCAGATGGCAAAAGTAATTTTTTTTATTTATTTTTTTTTGTACCCAGGGTGCCACTCATGTGGCCTGTTTTCCTCTTTACAGTATAGAATACCCAGTTACCAATAGTATATTATCTCTCTTAAATGTTAGGTAAAATATATGCATCCTTTATTTCAGAGTTGAAGCAGCAGACTGGATTTATGCCTGTACAGAGTAAATGTAAAATTGTGTGGATGCTTGTGTGTCCCTGTTGGTCACCAGGGGGAGTAGTTGCTCAGCTGTAAGCACTTTAACCCCCTCACACACAGAAACTAGGCATCGTTGCATTAATGTTTAATCTGTTTTTACAGGCACAGCTCTTTTGGCCTAAGTGATTTTCTGCTGTTCAGTGCTAATCACAGCTGTTCATGTTCATGTGGGGAAGATGCTTCTCTGTCATCAGTGATGTATAAAAGGATGCTATGGTAGGCCACTGGAATGTTTTTAAAAAAGAGGAACACTAGCAGCTCAGCTGAGTAAAAATGTATCTGTTGAAGGAGAAATGCTGCATTAACTAAAAGCCTGACTTGCCTGTAATTGGGGCAATGGATAGATAGCCACCAATGTTTCTTTGGACATTTGTGCATGACCACCAGATTGCTATTATGGCTTGGGACCAGTAGTTTGTGGTTCTGGTTTATTGTTTAAGCAACAACAAGAAACGTCTATTGATGATGTATTGGGAATTGTGAGGCAAGGTTGGCCTGGGATAATCCTCCAAAGTTCCCCTGAAGTTCCTGCAGTTATGTGTGTGGTCTCTCAATGTGCGGAGAGTAAATAGAAAATGGCCTCCTGCCCCGTTTGTATGCTAAATATACACTCAATGTCTACTTTCTTAGGAACACTTGTACAACTGCACGGATGTGCAGTTATCGAACATGCCAATCATGTGGCAACAGTACACTGCATTAAAATCATGCAGATACAGGTCAAGAGCTTCAGTTAATGTTTATATGAAACATCAGAAAGAAGAAGAAGTGTGATGTGTAACTATAAACATGGCATAGCTGTTTGCACCGGATGGGTTAGTTTGGGTATTTTAGAAACTGCTGATTTTTCACACACATCAGTGTTTAGCGTTTATGCAGAATGGTGTGAAATACAAACAACACTGAGTAAGCGACAGTTCTGTGAGTGGAAATGCCTTGCTGATAAGAGAGGTCAGAGGAAAATGGCCAGATTGTTTTGAGCTGCCAGGAAGGATATATTGAGTTAAATGATCTCAGCATGCGCAAAACATTTAATCTTGAGCTGGATGGACTACAACAGCAGAAGACCACTTCAGGTTCCATTCCTTTCAGCCAAGAAAAGTAATCTGAGGCTATCATGGGACACAGGCTCACATAAACTGGACAGTTGAAGATTAGAAGAAGAAGGAAAAAAAAAAATCACCTGATCTTTTTTCCAGTCTTCAACATCTGGTACAAACATCCATGCCATGGTTAAAGTCACAGAGATCTTAGAGTTCAGTTAATGTTTACATCAGTCAGCATGATTAGATTGTGGGTTTTTTGTTTGTTTGTTTTTTTTTGTTTGTTTGCTTTTTGCATTGCACTGCTGCCCTTCATTCATTCATTAATTTACGCTTCAGTAAGTGCTTTATCCTGGTCAGGATTGCATTTGATCTGGGTCCAATTATTCAGAAGTAATTTCACCTATCGGATTGGATCTAATCTTGAAAATGGGTTGTTCAGAAGAAGAAGAAAGGATTCTGAAGTCAGGTTAGATCATGTAATCCAATCTTGTTTTAGATCTGGATCAAACTTTCAGTATGTGTTGTTCAAAACGTTTTAGTAATATTGGGATACCTGTTAATCCTGAACCCCCCCCCTGAAAAAACAAAAAATCAGGATTATTCTGATCCTAGCAGAAGGGTGGATTCAGAGAGGGTTTAAGGCACAAAATGTAATAAAACTTTAAAACTGGTCAAATAATAGAACGTTTGTATCATGTTGTGTGTGTGTGTATGCGTGTGTGTATATATAGATGAGATAATCTCACACTTGATTTATTTAACTGTTACATAAATATATGTATAAAGTAGATACATATATACCAGGCTACCAATTAAGCCTTTCAGTACAGTAAAGGAAAAAAGCTTTTGTCTGCATAAATAGTCCATCAAACAGCTGTCAATATCAAACAATAATATATCTATTTTTAACTGTCATTTGTCACTGTATATTAATTACAATGACACAATATCAGAGATGAACCAGTCAAAAATAGTTTCTAACAATTCCTTATTTCTCTCCACACATGAACACTGAATGTTCTTTGTTAACTATTGGACATTTAGACTTTATGTTTTAAAGCATTCAAAATATTGTGAATAATGCTTTAATTTGTTTGTTTGTGGGAAGAGGATGTTTGTATTGTTTATTGTTCTATTTTCTGTCTCTTCAAATAAAAACACTTAAAGTGACCCTATGCTGGCTAATCTACCTGTTGTTCTTTACATAGCTAGTAGCCTACATTGTGATATGTATTCTGATATAGAACACTAGTAATCTGGATTTGGTCATCTTGAAAAGTTTGCAGCCGGATCAGGGTGATCCAATCCAATGTTGCTTTGAATCTTGAATCCACCCTTCTGCTGGCATCAGGATAATCCTGATGTTTTGGATAACAGGGGTCCAAATCCTATTAAAAATTTTTGAACAACACATACTGAAGGTTTGATCCCGATCAAAAGCAGGACTGGATTACATGATCTAATCTGATTTCAGAATCTTTTTAAAAAATTATTTCATTTGAACAACCCATTTTTAAGATTAGATCCAATCCGATCAGATTACGTTTGAACAATTGGGCCCAGGAGGATACCTCCGTAAATAGTGGGAGAACCCGGAGTAAGCTGAGGACCCTAGAGTGATGCTCATGTAGATTCACATCTGAGAGATATTTACAGTTGGTTTTGTCCTCCATTTTGTCATATTGGAAATTTCTAAACAAGTATGCATGGGGTAGTGGTAGCTCCGTGGTTAAAACATTGGACTATTTATTGGAAGGTTGAGAGTTCAAATCCCAGCAGTGGCAGTTTGGCATTGCCCATGAGCAAGGCCCTTATTTCTCAACTGCTCTGTTGTATAACTGAGATAAATGTAAGTCACTCTGGAGAAGGGCATCTTACAAATGCCATAAATGGGTTGCATTTATGATCATGTTATTAATTGACTGTGTGCCAATATGAGCCTACTCACTAGCAAGCCATCTATCTAGCTAATTATCATCAAGGTTTCTCAACATTACCATCTTAACAAATGCTAGACAATGCAAAATACAATGTTTAAAGTATGTATTTAATTTTGATGTATGTTATAGTCATCCCTTTTCTTTGTGTTACCAGATGTTCGGTTATATGATCTGTGCTGTGGCAGTGGCACATTGATCATGCCAGTATACCTACAGCTAGCAGACACAACAATTGCTGTATTTTACTGCAAGTCTGTGTCCACAACCCAAACAAAAATGCTAAAAATCTCAGAGATTAAATATTTAGAATTCTAGAAGTCATTGGCCAATTCCTAGCGTCCCAAGGCCAATCCTTGAGGGTTGACATCATACTTAGAGGTCTAAAAGCTTAGCATGTGATGTTTAAGCATAGTATTGTACAAACAGTGTTATAGTAGACAAATGTACTATACAGATTTTTTATAATTATATGTCTAAATGTTACAAATGTTATAGATACAGTGGGGGAAATTTGAACGTGTCAACATTTTTTTCAGAAAATATATTTCCAACGAGGTTATACACATGCAATTTTCATCAGACATCGGTATTAACTCAAAAAATCTGGAAATATAAAGAATTCACAATATTAAAGTCCATAAATACAGTTATATGTAATAAAGTGGAATGACACAGGAAAAAAAGCAGTTATCCAAGGCAAGGTAAGGCAAGGCTGAAATCTGCAAGTAATTATACCCCCTATCTGTGCAAATTAATATCAGCCAGGTTAGGAAATTAATGGTCTACAAAAAGGCTCTTCGTTACCAAGGTGTCACACAAGAAACATCTCATGATGGGTAAAAGCAAAGAGCTCTCCCAAGACCATCGCAACCTTATCGTTGCAACCCATATTGATGTAATTGGATACAGACGTATTTCAAAACTTCTGAATCCTCCGGTAAGCACCATTGGGGCCGTTATCCGCAAGTGGATGCAACATCACTCTGTCATCAACTGACCACACACAGGAGCTCATCGCAAGATTTCTGACCAGAGAGTCAGAAGAATAGTCAGAAGAGTGGCCCAAGAGCCAAGGACCACTCGGAAAGAGCTCCAGAAACACTTGGAGGCAGTAGGTACCATCGTCACAGAGAAAACAATAGGCAATATACTCCACTGCTCAGCCTCACCCCACAAGACTCCATTACTGAAGAAAGGGCACGTTGAAGCTCTCATTTGGACAAGCCTATGAAATACTGGGAGAGTGTAGTTTGCTCAGACGAGAGCAAAATTTAATGTTTTGGCTGTCATATCTCCATGTTTGGAGAAGAAATTGCAATGCACATCACCCTTAAAACACTATATCAACAGTGAGGTTTGGAGGTGGAAGACTCATGGTGTGGGGCTGTTTTTCATCGCATGGTACTGGCAGACTTCATATAATTGAAGGAATGATGAATGGATCCCTTTACCAGAAGATTTTTGAGAAGAATCTGCTGCCATCCACCAGGATGATGAAGATGAGACGTGGGTAGACCTTCCAGCAGGAGAACGATCCAAAGCAAAGGAAACTCTCAGTTGGTTCCAGAGAAAAAAAATCAAGGTATTAGAATGGCCCAGTCAATTACCTGACTTGAATCCAATTGAACACGATTTAAAGACAATATGTTTAGAAGAATGGACCAAAATCACACCTGAATACTGCAGCTGATTAGTTTCTTCATACAGGAAGCATCTTGAAGCGGTCATTACAAACAAAGGCTTCTCCACTCCGTATTAAATAAATTTCACTTAGCATGTTCAATACTTTTTTTCCTGTGTCATTCCACGTTATTACACATAACTTCATTTATGGACTTTAATGTTGTGAATTCTTTATATTTTCGGATTTCTTGAGTTAATACTAATGTCTAGTGAAATTTTCATGTGAATAGCCTCATTGGAAAGACATTTACAGAAAAAAACGTTGATGCATCCAATACTTATTTCCCCCACTCTAAATACAGGTGTGTGTTTCTCTTCAGTGTGATGTTCCAAATCATACAGTTGCAGGCATACTGTAATTCTTAATCACAACATTATACAGAGCATTTTCTTAAGCCCTTCTTTTACCTTAGGATTGCTGATTTAGGATCACTTAAACAGAATTTATCAGTGTAGTAGCATGGTCTACATGACGTCTATGTGCTCATGCATAAGCCACACTGAGGCCACATATATACTTTAAAGCTATTAAAAATGGGAAAGCTCTGTAATTCATTTACATTGTAACTTGATGAAACGTTTATTTCATGAGGAAACCACTAATGCATTGTGACTGGATCAGTCCGAACAACTGTGTGTGGTGTGTGTGTGGGATGTGGTGGAGAAAGCCCTTCCATTTCTGGGCCCCCACCCCTTCCAACCACCATCACCACTTTCTCTTAACAACACCAACAATGTTCTGACGCAAGAAGTATAAGCAAGTGTCGCAGCTTTAAATGTGAGTTATGACCATGTTAAGGAGATTGTTAATGTTACTAGCTGCATAGCATTATGTAGGGGTAATGTGGGGATTATAATTTATTTATTTATTTATACTGATATCACATCTTGTTATATTAGCAAAGAAGCATAAGCAGCAGTATGGCTGGATTAGACTTGGATAGCTGATTTTCAACCTGTTTGCTGACAAATAAGTTCTACTTCTGCTCATTATGAGGAAATTCAATGTCCTTTCCCATGTTTATCTGAAACTAATACATTCTCTTCTATGCTGAAGCCTTGTTGCATGATGATGAAGTTGTGGATTGTATATTGTTGAATAGGTACTTTGCACCATTTTTAAAAACTTACTGTATATTAAAGATCTTGGCATTGCTCTGGTGTTTCCTATTTCATCATATTTCAAACAAGCAAGAGTTAAAACCAGAACACACAATATACTGACCTCTAAAGAATAACTTGGAAATACCAAGCATGCAACTAAACAATGAAACCACAGTATTTGAATTATGGTACACACACACACACACACACACAAGTGGTACTGGTGAAGAAAGGGTTGAAGAGGGTGGGGTGTGTATTCCTGGAGAGCAGGAAGAAGGACCATATAAGGAACGTGAAAACCAAATAGAGAGTGTGACAAGGAAAATGGGTCAGAATCACAAAAATAAGTAACCATTGCTGCCATACAAGAAAAAAAAAAACCCGATCAGCATCTCATTATAATGAAATTAAGAAAGAAGGCTGAAGAATGGAGCTTATTATAGCAGTGAAGGGGGATTAAATCTGGAATGGGATGCTCAAAAAGCACACGAATATGATGGTCAGGTGTCTACAAATGTTTGTCCATATAGTGTATACTACTTGATAAGATATAAGTTTATTTGCAGTATACTGTGTATACTACACAGTGATATTAAAATCTCTCTTTTTAATCTAAAAATTTTAAAATCTCTCTTTTCACAGTGATATTAAAATCTCTTGTTTAAGCCAAGCATGAAGTCAAATTTAATTAATTCTGTCAACTGCATCATTTGTCATTACCAATTATCAGCTGGTAACCAAAAAGGAGGTTATATTGTAACAAGAAGTTCAACTTTGTTGTTTTTCTTACATTTAGCATGTAACTAGATGCTTTTCTCATAATAATGAGATGCTGATGAGGCAAAAAATAGCAATATGCCTCTATCCTAGCACTAGATCAGTATTAGGGCAGAATTAAATTTTGAATATGACTGGGAATGCATGGCATTCATGCTTAAAACATTACTTGTTATTGTTGAATCATCATTATATTACTGACTTTGTTAACCCATAACTGTTCACGTTAAATTCTATTACAAATACAGTGTAATGCCCATGACATTTAAGACAAATACAAGCCTGATAAGCAAGATCCTGTCTGTAGCAGTAGTTTAATTTGTCCTAAAAGTGTCCATCCCATGGATTTCCAGTTCTGTCTGTAAACTGTTTCACTGGAAAGTATGTATGGATACACATATTTTTTCACTGGAGGTCTTAAATTATTATCATTATTTTATTTTAATGCAGTTAAAATCGATTCAATCTGTCCATATCCATTTTATGAAAATTCCTGACTTCTGCTCAGAGTGAGGGTGAACAGGGGGAGGTGCTATAATTTAAAAAGGCAGTTGTTTATTGTTGGAGAGCATGTACTTATTTCACAGCATCTCAAATTGTGGCTAGGGGTTGATCCAGGCTTTGGAGGGTAATTACAGAGGTGGAGGCTTCAGTGCACCAGCAGCGGCTCTTAAGAGCTCAGTCTGTGGCTCTAGTTTATTTCACCCACCTCTCACACACACATGTGCACACACTCAATCAGCAGTGAATGTACTCTTAATGCAACCCAATGCACCACATCATCATCTTGAAGACTGCTCTCTTACCAATAACTTTAGTCACTATAATGTCTACTGTATTATTTGGAAGAAAAGCACATATCCTTTAATCTTATATAGGGATGATTATATATGGGTGTAGCGTCAGATGATGGATGCATGCATATTCATCATAATAACTTGATAACATGCTAATCTGGAGCTCCTGGTGCTTTATGTTTGGCTCTCACACCTCCCTGGTTATAACAGAGGATTTCTCTTTGATTAGGGACCTTTAATGGGAACCCGACTTCCTGTCTTGGTTTATGCAAAAAAGGGAGGGATGTGTATTTAAGCCCAGTCACACAAACTTTAGATCACAAACAGTAGATTTGTAGATTAGTAGGCAAATTACAAAAGAGGAAACAATTTGCCATCTTGGTAGATATCTCTATCTATCTATCTATCTATCTATCTATCTATCTATATATATATATATATATATATATATATATATATATATATATATATATATATATATAATTTATTTTTTTTATTTTTTATTTCTTTGTGTGTGTGCTTTCCCCATTACCTGTTTTGCCTCAGAGTGGAATCAAGTCTTCATAGTAAATATTGTTGACAATGTACACCCACCTTGCATGAGCTGATGGAATGTAATTGCTACGAATACATCTGTTTCCCTAAATGAGTTCCAGTGAGGTTTGCTGTAAACCTGAAATACATTTTAACAACAACAGCAATGGTCCTTTTTCAGCCACAATCCTTTCACTTATATTCCAAAATATAGGTATGTGCATATATCTTTCAAACAAATGTATGAAAGCAGCTGTTGCTAGAACAGTTTCTCTCTTGTCCTAGAGAAACCAATAAGTCGAATATGTATATATATATATATATATATATATATATATATATATATATATATATATATATATATATATATATATATATATATATATGTATATGTAGTGTTACATAAGACAAGAAAAGAAAACAGCCCGAGCTCATGTTGAAGATTTTATGGCAAGAGTGATACTGTAAATTCAACTAGCACAATTAGTAAAATGTCACTGCCTAACCTCTTCTTCCTAAACTTCACATTCTTTTTTAGACGTAGCATTTCCATTATTTTAATGAGTAATAATTTCAATAATTTCAAAAGAGGGCATTGATTTGGCTGTAATGAAGTCAAGATATGTGCTAATTTCAGGAGTGATTAATTTTTCCTTAATAATCCATGTAATTACAAGAAAATGGAGGGTTGGGTTAATTGGTCAAAACCATGTGAGTTAGAGAAAGGGACATGTGTGGGTGGACCAACTAGTGATGGAGGGAAAGAGGGAGGGAGGGAGGGAAGGAAAGGGACAGAGTGAGTGAGGCTTCTCAGTAGTGCATTCCTTCCTTCATTCACTTTGCCCTGATCAGGGACGCATGTGACTTCAGTGTGGCTTCAAGGTGAGTAAACCCTTGCCTTTATCTCTGCATGCTTTTCCTCACTAAAGAAATGTGAACAATATTTGTCAGAGTGGATTTTGAGAATTTTTAAAGATACTTTGTCGTTTTCAGTGTTTTATTTTATTTTATTTTATTTTATTTTGGATCTACAAAGTTGAATTATACTATTTGTTGATTGGCACTTGGAACTTGCTAGAGCCACTTATAGCTCCTGGCTTTCCTTTTCTGGATTTGGTAAACCATGTTTTTAACACTTTTTTGGTAGGGGCCAAAGAATGATGTTTGTGTTACTAATTATATTGTCTACACCTGAGAATCATGAAATGTATAGATAGTTATGTGGTGTTACTTCCTTGCATATTTGTGGTGATAGCTTTTTTTAACCCCTGTGGTTGCCATTTTGTTTGGTGGACTAGACACCAAACATGAATTCTCCTGTATTGCACTCAGTGTTCCTGGGATTTACGCCACATCCACCATGACCCTGACCAGGATAAAGTGCTTACTGTAGATGAATGAACGAATGAATGAATGAACGAAGTCGTAATAGAAATTGTTAAACTATGTTGGAATTAGGGCTTCATAGCATTCTGACGGTTGTTATGTTGAACAAATTAATAATGATGAACTTAAAAGAATAAACACCATAATTCAAGAAACATTCTTTTTCAGGAGTGCTGTGTCAACACTAATATGGCACTGGCTATCTGTCTCTGTTGGAGCTCCCTGTTCCTTGTAGCTGCTCATGCAGTCCCACGTTCGGGCCGCGCACCACCTGCCAAAGTGCGTTTGGCAGGAATTGGGCACAGAGACAATGAAGGTCGCATTGAAGTGCTACACAACAGTACATGGGGAACTGTGTGTGATGACGAGGTTGACATTAAACTGGCAAATGTGGTTTGTAAAGAACTGGGCTTCCGTGGGGCCATCACTTGGGCACACAGTGCCAAATATGGAGAGGGAGATGGTGAGTAATGAGGACCAAAGCTAGAATCTGCCTAGACTCACCGATTAAATCACTTTTAAATTACTTACCCTACCTGGCATTATAATTATCTTTATAGAGGTGTTAGAAAATGTCAAAGAGTAGTAAATCAAAGCATCTGAGACGGGTGGCGAAACGAATTTAAGATTATAAGTCCAGATGCGTTTCCTTACCACTAACAGTCTTTCAGAATGATGGTCATAAATATAGTGTTAGAAGACATTTAAAGACAACTTTCTTCACAGCAGTTTGAAAGCCAAACTCTGCTGTTCTGTACATTGACCTGCCCTGCCCTATAATTTAACTTTAAGGCAACCATAAAGATCCCCAGTAAACCAAAGCAAGTGTAACACCACTTGGCCAAGCAGCCCCATCATTAAAACTAAACAAAGGCTTCAGTCTTCCCATCTAACAAATACTCTAAATTCTCTCAGACAGCTTCATGAAAATTCTCTTTCATTGCCTCTAATGATGATTTTTATGGAGACATGTTTCTGGTTATTGTGTTAGCACTGCATAATATCACATCTTCAGACATTTTTTGTTCAGTCATGTTACTGATACTATGTTTATATACATTCCTAACATGCTTTTATGATTACAGGTCCTATTTGGATGGATAATGTCCGCTGTGATGGTTCAGAGAAATCATTGAAAGAGTGTAAGTCAAATGGATGGGGTGTCCACGACTGCAAACACTCAGAGGACCTTGGAGTAGTGTGTAATCCTGAGAGAAGGCTGGACCAAGTGGTTTCTGGAGGGCCTAGAAGAAGCCCTCCCACTAGAGGCAATGTTCCTACCTTAAACCAGTGGCATGACATCTACTCCAATTCAATGGCCCCCTGGCAGGTTCAGTTATCCAGGCACCGGTTACATGATCCGGTAAGCAGTCAGAGAGAATAGCACATCCCTGGAAGTCACATGACCTTTAATGCAAGTGTTATCTTAGGAGAAGTCAGAGCTAGAAGGACATGCATTCTGATGTTGATCTTTCAGACATATTTCTGTAGAATGTTTGTGTTCAGACAGTTTTCACCGTCTTTATGAGTCTGCTATCAAATTCTTTTCTGAAATATGGAAGGTTTATTTTCTCCAAATGACAGCAGAGTTCTGCATTAAGTTGCTGTGTTATGGCAGTCATTTATTCACTTGTCAAACTATATGATGATATGCCAATTTTTTTTTGATAATTCTTTGTAAACTCTTTAAAATATCACCATAATTAGCATCTTTGAACATCCTGTTAACATGTTCCAATTTTCATCTCCGTAGTCTGGCAGTAAAGTGAAGATTCAGGAAGTCCGTTTGCGGCCAGTTTTGATGGCTACGAAGAAACATGCAATAGTGACGCAGGGTGTGGTGGAAGTGAAGCATGCTGGGAGATGGAGGCAGGTGTGTGACAAAGGCTGGAGTCTGAACAGCAGCAGGGTTGTGTGTGGCATGCTGGGATTCCCTGATGCAGTGCAGACCAACATGAAGGCTTACAAGTAGGTCTTTCTTTTACACATCTGAATTTTTGTGTGGGAAAGTTGATACAAAGCAGACACTAAAGACACTATTGCTCAGTTGTTAATATGAGAACCTTGTTTTAAGCTGTTATTAATTAATGTTCAAATTTATTTCTCTAATAATTAACACTGACATTTTGTGCAAGGGGTTGTGGTTCATGTACACAGCTAGTCAGAAAATTTTATGGGGTTAGTATTCCAAGCAATCCTATGATAAAGTACTGATGATGGTTCTATACTCTTAATGGAAAGGGGGAGAGAAGATCTATTGCATAACATTCCCTTAAGTCACCTCCTCTATTTACCGGAGCAGATCTTTTGTTTGTTTTATCGCTTCCCTCTGGACACCTCTTACAATCTCGAACACTTAGGCAGTGATTTAAAGATCGCTCAGAATTTACTGCTGTTATCTGTGCACCCAATTTTGGAGAAAAAATGTCTAGCTTAAGCCTTTGGGTTTCTGTTAAAAGGGCTAATATCCCTCTTGATTGCTCTTGCAGTACAACATCAATTTGAAACCACAAAAAGTCTTTTAGTGGATAGAGCATCTGTTTGTTATATTAATGGTTTTATTGGCCTTGACCCTCCTGACTTGCCTTCTAAAATACACAATGTTACCTACCCGGTGGTTCAGTGACATTATAGCACGCACGCACACACATACACACACACACACACACACACACACACACACACACACATATATATATGTGTGTGTGTGTGTGTGTGTGTAATGATGTTAACACTGTGTTAATTATTAGGTACTAGATTGACTTTATTAACACACAGCATACCTCAAACACAGGATGGTACCCTCAAGGGTATATCTTCTGTACCTGTTATACAGTGGGGGAAATAAGTAAGTCAACAATTTTTTTCCAATTTCCAATTTTAGTTTATTCACAAGACTTTGGTATTAACTCAAGAAATCCACACATATAAAGAAATCCAAACATTAAAGTCCATAAATGAAGTTATGTGTAATAAAGATGAATGACACAGGAAAAATGTATTGAACACTCTAACTGAAATTTATTTAATACTTTGTGGAGAAGCCACTGTTTGTAATGACAGGAAGAAGAAATTAATCGGCTGCAGTATTCAGGTGTGATTTTGGCCCATTCTTCTAAACATATTGTCTTTAAATCTTGTTCAATTGGATTCAAGTCAGGTGATTCACTGGGCCATTCTAACACCTTGATTTTTTTTTCTCTGAAACCAACTGAGAGTTTCCTTTGCTGTATGTTTTGGGTTGTTGTCCTGCTGGAAGGTCTACCCACGTCTCATCTTCATCATCCTGGTGGATGGCAGCAGATTCTTCTTAAGAATCTCCCGGTAAAGGGATCCACTCATGGTTCCTTCAATTATATGAAGTCTGCCAGTACCATGTGATGAAAAACAGCCCCACACCATGATGCTTCCACCTCCAAACTTCACTGTAGGTATAGTGTTTTAAGGGTGATGTGCAGTGCCATTTCTTCTCCAAACATGGTGTGTAGTATGACAGCCAAAAAGTTCAATTTTGCTCTCGTCTGAGCAGACTACACTCTCCCAATATTCCACAGGCTTGTCCAAATGAGAGCTTCGACATGCCCTTTCTTCAGTAATGGAGTCTTGTGGGGTGAGGCTGAGCAGTGAAGTACATTGCCTATTGTTTTCTCTGTGACGATGGTACCTGCTGCCTCCAAGTGTTTCTGGAGCTCTTTCTGAGTGGTCCTTGGCTCTTGGGCTACTCTTCTGATTATTCTTCTGACTCTCTGGTCAGAAATCTTGCGAGGAGCTCCTGTGTGTGGTCGGTTGATGACGGAGTAATGCTGCTTCCACTTGCAGATGATGACCCCAATGGTGCTTATTGGAGGATTCAGAAGTTTTGAAATACGTCTGTATCCGATTCCATCAACATGTGTCACAGCAATAAGGTTAGGAAGGTCGTGGGAGAGCTCTTTGCTTTTACTCATCATGAAATGTTTCTTGTGTGACACGTTGGTAATGAAAAGCCTTTCTATAGATGATCAATTTACTAACCCAGCTGATATTAATTTGCAGAGATAGGAGGTATAATTACTTTCTAACTACTTACGGATTTTAGCTGGTTCCTTGCCTTACCTTGCCTTGGAGAACTGCTTTTTCTTAGCGTGTTCAATGCTTTTTTTTCCTGTGTCATTCCACTTTATAACACATAACTTTATTTATGGACTTTAATGCTGTGAATTCTTTATATTTGCGGATTTCTTGAGTTAATACTGATGTCTGGTGAAAATTTCATGTGAATAACCTCATTGGAAATATATTTACTGAAAAAATGTTGATGCATTCAATACTCATTTTCCCCACTATGTGCATCTTTTACCTAGAGGTACATTTGGAGTACCATCAAAGCTTTACTCCAAAAACTAACTATAGTCCCTTTATGTAGCATAAATCCTTTTAAAAGTACACTGTATCCACATTTCCAGGTTAAAGATACATATTAATGGTACAAAAGAAGTACCCTTGAAGGTACCAAGGAACGGTACAGTTTAGCATCCTTTATTCTGAGAGTGCAATCTTTAATTCCACCAAACAGGAGTAAGGACAAAAAGACCTGCTACAATGTCACTGGAATCCTAAGTGGAATCCAATATGTTAAGATTCCACAGCCGGCAAAAACAATACTAAATGTAATGATTTATGATTCACAGCAGTATCTGAGAACTACCATTTCAGCATGTTCAGCTTGGAGTTATTAGTCAAGCAGACAGAGCTATATTCTGGCAAATTGGAAATTGCTGAAGTTGTGTCATTCCTAAAGTATACCACTGAAAAGAAAGTGACAGGTTTTACAGTATATTATCAAGCAGACTCAGCTACAGAAAGGGATGGTTGATGACAGTGGTGCTGTGGAAATAAAAGTATGAGTTAAGTTATTAGCTGTGTGCTTGAATCCACATACTGAGTCTTTCTTTCTTCAATATCTTTTTGTGGGGTCAGGTTTTGAAGTTATCAATAGACTGGTGTGATATACAGTACCCGGAATGTGATATGTATCTGTGGTAAAATTTTTTCGTATGCCACTTAAAATCGTGTTATGTAAAATAATACAACAGCATCACATATTACAACCCCAATTCTGAAAATGGTTGGACAATATGGAAAATGTTAATAGAAACAAAGATGAGTGATTGGTAAATGTACTTTGACTTGTATTTAAATAATAATAATAAAAAAAACATATAAAGACGTGATGTTTTACCTAATCACCTGAAGAGTTTTTTGAAGATAAACATTTATTTTGAAATTGATGCATGCAACACATTCCAAAAAAGTTGGGACAGGGCAATTTAGGACTAATAGCGATCTGACAAGTTGAAATAAGAAGGTGATGTGAAACAGATGAGGCAATCGTTTAATCATAGTATATAAGGAGCCTCCAAAAAAGACCTAGTCCTTCAAGAGCAAGGATGGGTTGAGGCTCGCCAATCTGCCAACAGATGCATCAGCGAATAATCCAACACTTTGAGAACAACATTCCCCAAAGACAAATCGGTAGGATTTTGGGCCTTTCACTTTCTACAGTGCACAATATAATTAAAAGATTCAAGGAATCTGGTCAAATCTCGGTGCGTAAAGGGCAAGACCGAAAACCACTTCTGAATGCAAGTGATCACCGATCCCTCAGATGTGACAGTCTTAAAAACAGTCATGAGTCTGCAATGGATATCCTGACATGGGCTCAGGAATACTTTGGTAAACTTTTGTCAGTCAACACCATTTGCCGCTGCATCCACAGACACAAGTTAACGCTTTACTATGTAAAGCAGAAGCCATACATCAACACTGTCCAGAAGCACCGCCGACTTCTTTGGGCTCAGTCTCATCTGAGATGGACTGTAGCACAGTGGAATCGTGTTTTGTGGTCCGACAAGTCAACATTTATAATCGTTTTTGGACAAACCAGCCGTTGTGTTCTCTGGGCCAAAGAGGAAAGGACCATCCAAGCTGTTATCAGCATCAGGTCCAAAAGCCAGCATCTGTCATGGTATGGGGATGTGTCAGTGCCCATGGAATGGGTAACTTGCACATCTGTGAGGGCAACATTAATGCAGAAAAAATTTTGGAGCAACATATGCTGCAATCCAGAGCAGGACAACACCAAACCACATTCTTCCCCGATTACAGAGCACATTGTTGCATAAGCAGAGAGTGCGAGTGCTAGCATTGCCTGCCTGCAGTCCTGACCTGTCTCCAATAAGTGGTAAACAGTTGACTGTCCCAAATTTTTTGGAGTGTGTTGCAGTCATCAGTTTTGAAATAAGTGTATGTTTTCAAAAATACATTAAATTCATAAAATAAACCATAAAATAATGTGTTTTCAATATAGGACAGGGCGAATTGAATTTTCAAATGACTCTTTTTGTTTTTTTTCTTTTTGCATTTTCCATAATGTCCTAAGTTTTTTTGAATTGGGGTTGTAGATTAGTTTAGATTAGATAAGTTATAATTTGACCTATCCTCTAAGGCAGTGGTCACCAACCCTCCTCATGGAAAGCTACTTTCCTGCAGGTTTCATCTCAAACCAAAATCTTACACACTTGTTTTAGTTGATCAAGAACTTCTTAAAGCAATAATTAGATGGTCAGGTGGGCATGAATATGGTTGGAGCTAAAGTCTTCAGTAAGCTAGCTCTCCAGGAACAGGGTTGGTGACCACTGGTCTACAGTATTCTTGTTTTAGCAAGAGTTTCAAAAAGGAAGGTAATTGAAACTAACTCTGTACCTTCTAAACATTACACAACACCACTAAAATCAAATTAGGTTAAATTTGGCATCTGAGCTCTACCAATATGCTCATCTCAGTGAGCAATGATTTATGGTTTAGGGTTCTTTAAGGATGTCTAATATGTGCACAAGCACATATGTGAATGCTTAAGTGCCAATCTATGGCACTGTGTGGTGGCCTCAGAATCCTCGCACAGTGCCACATGGACAGGAAATGTATTTTTAGGCCTTTAGAATGATGCCATTTCTAGAACATAAATACAGGATAGTAGTACAGCTGAGGAGGTCCAGTTCTTCTCTCTTTCTCAGAAAGATCTGCTCATTTAAAGTATTAATTCATAGAATTCTCTATCATACAGTAATTTCTAAAAAAAAAAATATTTATTTAATTTATTTTTTATTTTTTTATTTTTTTTTACAAAATTAAGCAACACCGATGACAATTAGAGCTAGCAAGCTTCAGTTTCTTGGGCAAAATAGAAAATAAAGCTACATTCTGCTTCTTTAGGTATTAGTTAGTTAAAAATAATTTGACATACTCTATACAGGTGGTATTAATTTTTGCACCGTTGACTTATGTCTCTATTTTCTGTCTTTCATTGTAAATTTTGTGTCCATTAGCAACCACACCTTGGCACAGCATATGAATTTACTGTCATCAAATAACCCAAGCATTTTTTATTTATTTTTGCAACAACTGCAATATATAGTAAACTGTGCATTGGACATATCTTTTTCTCTAAAGTGACTACCACCATCTAGATGATGGTTGTAGTGATTAGATAGAATTTGTCTTTAGGGACATGCTAAAGCTTCCTTCCCATTAAATTGGATTTTAAATAGATTTTAAAATGTTTCCTTTTTACAAAGATTAAATAGTATAGCATAAGTATTAAAATAACTGTTGAGATAGACTTATGCAGTTTGATATTTGACTTATTTTATACATACTTCCTTGCAATCTAAAGCTTGAAGTAGAAAGATAAACTTTTTTTCGTGTTATATTTGACTTAAACACTAACTTTAGCTCATTCAGTGTGTTGTAAGATGATGGTGTTTTATCTAGAATTAGAGCTTATGATGCGGCCAGTGAAATCTGTGGCCGACTTTTGAGACGTTTATCCTGCTCCCTCTCCATACATCATTTATCCTGCTCAAACTTGGATTGTAAATTCACCCACCTCCTGACCTCACCATGTTGTACGTGTCTGTACACCACGCAGCTCCAGACTTGACCATGGCAGACAGGGCAAATTCTTCATTCGCCCACTCAGCGTCTAAGTCCAGGTAGCTCCACCCACCCTTTGTTGGGTGCTTTGCTGAAGATACTCTAATTACATGTTAAGTAGCTGAGGATTTCTGAGATTCTTATGTACAGGGAAAATGGGGATTCAATTATAGCTGTGCTGTATGGACTGCTGTGTCAGCGCCAGACTCTGGGTTTCACCAAATAGAGATTCAAAGACTTAGACCACTGTTTGCTTTAATTATCCTGTTCCTTAAGTTCTTTTATAGTCAGGTATCAATTAAACTTTTTTTGTTGACCAGTTCTCTCAAGCAGGCGTGTAGGTCTTAATGGACAATGTCATATATTTTACTCATGATTTAAGGCATGGGACAGTTACCAGGGTACAAATTAGGTGGATGTAGTAGAATTAAGCATCAGTTTTTATATTTGTATATTTAGATGACCTGACAAGGACTCTCCTGTCAAAAAACAAAAACTGGAAGCGTTCTCACTTCCTAAAATCAAATTATGATAGGGGTTTAGGCTGAGAGTTCTCAGCCTAAGTGTATCTCCATTGTATGCTGCTTTTCAGGTAAAGTAACTGTCAACTGTGGATTCTAAAGACTACAATCAGCAAATTGTATAACACTTAGAGAGGCAAGTCAACAATTACTTAACTGTAGAAGGCTTACTGAAGCTAACCCTCATGATGTATTTATCCTGTAGTCTAACATCTGATCAACAAAGCTGCTACTGTTACGGAAATTGCAGTGGGTATTTCCATCACTGAAAGTACTTTGAGTTAAAATAACTAATGGCTAATATGACAATCCTGCAGATAAACAGAGAAAAGAGTACAAGCTTTTTATTACACAGTCGTTTTTTACTACACTTTTTCCCCGAGACAATATGATAAATGTTATACATAGTTTTCCCAGTAGAACTGTTGCAATTTTGACAGAAATGTAACTATACATAAATGTTAAAAAATAAATAATCAATTTATTTAATTTTTAAATATTTAAAATATGTTCTAAAGTAAAGTGGATTTTCTCAGAATGGACGTTCAGCAATATAAGCAAATAACAGAGAACATGAGTGAGATTCAGTAAGGAAAAGAGAGAGAGAGAGAGAGAGAGAGAGAGAGAGAGAGAGAGAGACTGTGTGTGTGTGTGTGTGTGTGTGTGTGTGTGTGTGTGTGTGTGTGTGGAATGATGCCTAAAAAACAGTAGCGTGATTGTTGCGTCAAAACAGACTAACCCTCCCTATCATTAAGCATTGCTGGTTCAGTAGTAAAGTAAGGGTGTAACTCTGTGACTAATTACATGAGCAGGTGGGTATTTTCAGGCCCAAGGCTGTGAGAAGAGATGTCTGGTGGACTGTAAACTGAATACTTCATTCATGTTCACCTCATCGTGTTGCCCTCAAGTCTTAATACTTAAGGAGGTTGTAGATGCTGGTTCTGTAATCAAATGATTCAGGAGGAATCTGAATCATTTGTGTGTGTGGAACTGATTAGTTGTTCAAGGATCACATACATTTCCTAAAAAATTTCTGCCACAACACTGGCAGATGTGAACTTCATTTATCTAGTCGGTGTTACAATAATGAACTTACAATAATGTCTTCCTTGTCATCAACCACAAATTTAGCAGTACTGGGTTTTCTGTGGCTCTCTAGTATCGATTGTAGCATTCTTATTTTATCATGAACAACAGAAGGTGCTGCTTTAACCTATGTCTGATAAACGGGTTTGTGTGGCTTCCTCCGCATTAGTAGTGTTTACAAGTCAATGACAGGGAACGTTACATGAAAAGAGAATGATAAAGATTTATTATGCACACTATGTGTCTCTGAGGTGTATTGCACAAGCAGTGGATGTTCTCGGAAAGGGTTTTCTCTTACACAGGCTTGTTTGTGATTTTTACTTTGAATCTGGTCAGCTGAAACTCCTTGAAGGTCAGTTTGTTTTGTGGGCAGCCTTGCCTTTCCCATTCCAGGATACTTATGCTGCTGGATATGTCTGTTTTTTGAATCAACAATTTTGAAAACTTTCTCAGACCAAAACTTTCTCATACCAAAATAATGTTGTAGACTAAAACGGCATGTGTCTATTTGGCTGTATATTGGTATTTCCACATTGGTATTTCCTAGCAGTGACACCCATATTTGCAACTGGATTTGCTGTGTTTGTTCTTTCAGGCGACTATAAACATAACTCAATTGCTTGATTTTATCCTCTTTAAGTGTTACAGTTTCAGCCACCATTTCTAGTAATAACAGTTATGTGGTTCACAGTTGCACATTTGATAAGTACAGCGCAGATCAGGAAGCCTGAGTAAACTCAGAGTTCAATATTTTTCTAAGTATTACATGTCTGTGGTGCTATGAACAATCACTCCATATACTGTATATACACAGATTTTACATTTTGCACTTGTGACCTTAGGCATCAAACATTCCATCAAAACCCTTCCATGCATACGCAGGACATACAAGAGTTTAACTTGGATTGACTTGCTCAAGACACAAGAACAATATGTTTTTACCCGAACTGGCTGCCACAAAACCACAGATGCTCCCACATGCTTATTTTGTTTCTTAGATATTTATATTGGGAGTATATTTATCCATATACTTAGTGTCAATCCCATTTTATTTATTTGATTCAAAATTGTTTGGTTGATTGTGAGCAGCACCATAAAAATAAAGACACCCTGACTTATACATTGACTTTTCTGTTCTTACAGAAAAATATGGGACAAAAAAGTTAAGGATCCATCTACCAGGTATGACTTCTACATGACTTCTTAGGTGTTTCTCTCTTTTCAAGTCAGTAAAAATATGTATTAATGAGCTAACTGCAAATATAAATATGAGGTTTAACATTATAGTGTTGCTCAATGTTAGATCCCGTTACACGACACTAACCAACATCTGTGCTATAAAGTTCACGCCTCTGCACCTTTTTGGCATCACAACCTGACTTGACCGCTCCTTCCCTCTTCCCACAGGCTGAGTTTTATAGCCAAAAAGAAGAGTTTTTGGGTGGAGAAAGTGCATTGCCTTGGTACAGAGCCCAGCCTGGCAGAGTGTCATGCCCAGCTCTCCATTCCTCACAGTTCTACCCCATGTAAAAATGGACGCTATTCAGTGGCCCATTGCAAACTAGGACCGCAATTTTCACGCATGTCCTCAGGGAGACCTCAAGCCCCACATCCTATCAAGGTATACCTACTCTACTTTCATTCAAGTTAGGGGTAGATGGTATGTAAAACAAAGGGTATGATAATCATAGAATTTTAGTTTTTAAGACAAACTGAGAAAATGCTAGCACTTTCTGAATCAGAAAGCATTGTCTTCTTTCACTGAAGCTCAAAGCCTGAGTAATTATAATTTCTTAAACATTTTTTATGTCCACTAATGACACGCAGTAAGCAAGTAATAACAGTCATAATAATAACTTATACTTTGTTGTGTATTTTGCCTTCCCATAGCCGGCAGTGCGTTTGAAGTCAGGACCTCGCTTGGGTGAGGGCAGGGTGGAAGTTCTGCTTGAAGGAAAGTGGGGAACTGTGGTTGATCATCTTTGGAATCGTGCCTCTGCCAGTGTGGTGTGCAGAGAACTGGGTTTTGGTACTGCCAAAGAGGCTCCTACAAGAGCCCACATGGGTCAAGGTAAGATAGTTTTATTTTGTATTGCTATTGGCCGGCACAGTGGTGCAGTGGATAGTGTTGTCCACTCACAGCTCCAGGGTGCTGATTCAATCCTGAGTTAGTGTTACTGTCTGTGTGGAGTTTTACTTGTTCTCCCTGTGTCCCTGTGGGGTTCTCTGGCCACTAGGTGGATTGGCTAAGTTAAATTGCCCCTATGTGGCAATGAATGTGTGCATGACACTTTGAAATGGACGGGTGTCCCATCGAGGGTATATTTCAACCTCATGCTCAGTGTTCCATGAGCAGACACCCAGTCCACCACAACGGTTGAATGGTTGCTGAAAGTGAGTGAGTGTGTTGCTAATGTGATATTTTGAAAGGACTTTAAGAGTTCAGCACAATGAAACAGGATAAGACTTTTTTTAGGGCTGGGTCCAGTTAAGTCAACCAAGTGACTGTGGTAACATTCCATGACAGTTAAATTAACCAACAGTTATTTATTTTTTTGAAAGGTGAAATGTTCCATGTTGCATATTTTTTTCTCAAACTAACACAACTGTAGCAACACAGTAGTAATATTGTTCTCTTTACTAATGCCTCATTTTATTTATCTAACTTGTGGATAAATGCTGGAAGTTTGATTGCTCTGTCGGAATTCCAAAGTCTGCTATCCCTCCATCAATCCATCCATTTTCTATACTGCTTATCCTGCTCGGTTGTGGGGAACCTGGAGCCTATCCCAGGGAGCATTGGGCCCAAGGTGGGGCACATCCTGAATGGGGTGCCAATCCATCGCAGGGCACACTCACATACACATTAACACACCCACTGTCCATCCGTCCATGCATATTTTAATTTATGAAATAATCACATTAATTTATGTTTTACCTTAGACATTGCACTTTTGATTAATCTTCATGTTACAGTATATAAACTGTAGGTAACCTAACCTAACATTCCTACCTAATTTGCTGTATATAACGTTAAATATTTTGATCATATTTCATACTTTTCTCAAAACCAAAAATTAATAAACTATCACAATATCTGGTGCCACAGGGTGGGTTCCATTTTATGTCTTATTCCTGTCTAGGTTTCTTCCTTGTGCTCATTCAAGGATACAAATGAAACAGAAAAGACTATACCACATAGACCAACCAGCTATAAGAAACAGTAGCTACTCCAGCTTGCAACAAAATTGGAATAAGTTTTAGTGTTAGTAGTTAGGTTAAATATACACATAATTAAAAACCAGCTTAATATGCTATATCTTCTGAACACAGTGGCAGTTTTATTAAATTTGCTATGTATGGTCAGCAGATCTTGCATGATGATTTCAAGAGGTTGAACAAATATTACACTAAAGTAGCCATGACTTTCAAATAACTTTCTCAGGAACCATGGTTTAATCAAGGTGAAATGTTGTATGCTGCACATTTGGGCTAGTTTGTAGTCTAAGGATTTCATGATTATTTAAAATAGATGGCCACCATTACTGTAATTAATGATCCAAAATGTTGACTTTTCCACAGACAGGTTAAGATGTATTTCTGTAACATATTAATTAGTCAGGTTGGCTGGGTTTGTCTGACTCAGCTGTCTAAATCTGAGTCAGGACTCAAGTGATTGTGGTCATTATTGGGAAAAGTGGGTGTGTTTAGTGGTGTGTGGACTAATGACTTGGCTTTTCTGAACTGAACCCATAAAAGGTGAACAGTGAGCACTGCTCAGTCATGTTCCCTGATGCATACACAGTTTGACACAATTAAAGTAAATTCCTTGTACTTTGGCTGTGGATATTGAGTGGAACATATTACATTGCAAAGTGCAGCATGATTAGTAGAAAACTCCTTCCAAAGCTGTGTGAAGATAAATAGGATGAAAGTGAAACTTGGGATATATAACCTTGTTGAGATGACATCAGACCACAGAAAGTCCTGACTATAAAAATGAAGTCTTACACAGCATAGTCTTTTAATATGACATTCACTCAATGGAAACACAATTGATTTAAAGATTATATACTCAGTTGTCAGTTTATGATGTACACCCACCATGTTTCTACACTCACTGGCCATTTTTATCAGTGTACCTAATAAATTGGAAGCTGACTGCCTAATGTTTTACAGTTATGGACAGAAAAAAAAATCTAATTTCCTAGAAAGTTATGATTTTTTTTTTTTTCTTTCTTTCTGATTTACTGGTTAAAGCCACCCTAATCTGCCATTTGGACAATTTGGTAATTTGTGATGTACTTTAGAAGGCTTTAATCCAATCATCAACACTTGCTGAGATATTGCTATTTTTTTCTTAATTACTTTAATGGTAAAATTTAAATAAAGTGATTAGAGGAAACATTCTATATAAGTTGCCTTTTCTTGATCATATCATCAATTGCCAAAATTACAGGGACAATGGATGAGTATCTGTTTCCACTTCTAAACAGTGGTGTATTTTTGTCCTTATATATAATTTTCTCAATGAGGTATACATCCACTTGAAACCTCAAGGCCAAAAGCAGTTTCTTGTGATTCCCTCCATGGTCAAATGGTTTCCCAGAATTATGGAAAAACTGGAAACTGTGCAGTCTCCATTTAGATAGTGTGGTTATCGTGTTTGTCCCAGTAAGTAAACAACTGTTGGAGATTTCGTTGGCTGGGTTGAAAATGGTTTTTTGATGAGTTGTAGAATTTTACGAAACACACCATACTGCAATATAAAATAACCACTTTTGTCCATAGCCTCTCCCCAAAGCTCCAAGCAGCATTTTGTTATAGCTGCCTCTGCAGCACTGAAAGATAAGGAAAACATATTATTTCACCTCTCTCACATTAGTCTTATTCATAGTCATCCCAATTCCAGTTATACCTCATTTGCACCATGTAACTTGTGTGATGATTTCTACTCTCAGCCTTCTGCCTTCTAAAAGGCTGTCTAGCCACATATTTGTTTGTTAAACGCAAACAAATGTACAAAATTATCTCAATGTGTGTGAGTAGTTATCATTACAGAGCTGGCACACTGAGCTGATACCTGCTGTCTATGTGGTGCAGTTGTGAATGGGCAAACATGATTAACGGAAGCAAGTTGTTTATTTTATTTGTTTACCTTACTGATGCCAATTGCAAGAGATGTGAAGAAATGAAATTGCTGGCCTTCTCTCTTTGCCTGGCACACGTTGAATTTGAAAAACTCATCACTTCTTCTTAAGGTGTCACATATCCAAATAAAGACAATTTTCATAAGTACTGAGGAGCTTTTTCAACAGAGTCATGTACACATATGACCAGATTATTTAATTAACAACTGAACTGGCAATGTTTGAAACCGTATATGTGTTTTTTTCTTCTGATATTTTACAGGAACTGGGCCAATCCATATGAACTCAGTTCAATGTACAGGAAGAGAGAGCTCCATCTTGGATTGCCATTTCCAACCAGTCCAGCCGTGGACATTCAAACACACCCAAGATGCATCTGTCAGATGTAATGTTCCCAAGACAGGCTTGGAAACCACAGTGAGTAATTTTTTTTTCAGAATTCTTACATCTATGGTAAAAATAAATTGTATCTTTAAATTATATGTATGTTGGAATCTACTACTCTATCTAAAAACTACAGTACAACTAGAGTGCATTGCTACTTGGTTGTCAAATTAATTTTGTACTGGTGCCTGTAAAACAAGGGCTCTGTATCTTTATCATATGACTTTCATATGAAAATCCATAGCACACAGAATGTAGAACTATGAAAGCCTTTAGTGATTAAAACTGATGGTAAAAATGGCAGGAATGAAATTATGATCAGGGTGTCAGCATGCTAGTCAGCAACAGTTTTAATGTCTGTGTACTGCCTTTAAATTCAGTTGTGTCATTTATATATGTTTTTGCTTTGCTATTAAAGTTTTATAGAGTGTTAACAGATTCACTGAAGCATGGGCCATAACTGATATGCCACTTATACATACCTGCATTTGCACTTTAATAATGATTTCTATCAATTCATAGTAGATATACCATATGTATGTGTTAATATATACACAACAAATCTATATGTGTATGTGTGTTTGTGTGTCAGGTGCGGTTAGTAGGGGGCAGAGATGTGGCAGAAGGCCGTGTGGAAGTGCTCATGGATGTTGGGGGCAGGAAGCGCTGGGGAGCAGTGTGCAGTGAAAACTGGGGCATTAATGAGGCAATGGTAGTGTGCAGACAGCTGGGCTTTGGCTTTGCTGCACGTGCCCACGAGGTGAGCCTGCACTTAGCACATGGTACTTATTAAGAATGCCACACATTCCAGCATTCGCTGAATCCATCACTTGTTCTACTCTTTCTAAACACTGCCACAGTTACATCTGTGTGTGGATTGTGTCGTGCCTATTTTCGAGGCAGAGTACTTTTAAACACGTAAGTTTATACAGTAGATGTTCTGTCATGTTGAAGGGGTGGGACTGGAAGACACAGGATTTTAGTAAAGGGTGTATTTTACGATGTAAATTGTATCATGCTTGTGGAATCGTATAGAACAACTGCCTCACTCATTGTAAAGCATTTCTACCTAGGAAAACCTATGCCATGTAATAACACTCACATCTCTGTCATAATGAAGTTTATTCTCAATTCAGCCATGCCAGCATTCATTCATTCCGAAAGTAGACTAGGACTGTAAGAAAATAGGAAATTTATAATACATAAACGCTTTCCATTTAGATTTATATTTATGGCATTTGGCAGATGCCCTTATCTGTCTCTATCAATAAATGCACCCATATACTGGCTCACTTGATCACAGACTAAGAGTACCATCAGTATAAAAACTCTTTTGGTGAGGTAATATAGTAAGAAAAGCACACAGACAACACAAATTTTTATATTTTATGTTTATTTATTTTTAATTAAAAAAGTGCTAATTTAAGTACTTTAGGAAGAGGTAGGTCTTTAGATGTCATTAGAAGATTGCCAGTGACTCAGCTGTTAGAACTTCTTGGGGAAGTTCATTCCATCGTCTGGGTGCCGGAACAGAAAAGAATCTTGTTTTACTGGACTTGAAACTACTTAATCATAAGCATGTCATCACAGCTGTTAGTCTTTCTTGGATTATGTAGGATACATAATATTCAATATTGACAGAACACTAAAATTGTAACTAACAGGACACATATTACTGGCCTGGGGACCCTAATGCTCATGAAGTGCTGCTGAGTGGGACTCACTGTGTGGGCACTGAACTGTCCATTCAGCAATGTCGTCGAAACAGAAATGTATACTGTCCCCGTGGAGGAGGACCCAAAGCAGCCGGAGTCACCTGCTCAGAAGGTAAAGTATTTCAATCAATATAAGTTTAACCAAAGATTTAGTGGCAAAAAATTTATATTCCAGAATCATTGTCACTTATGTATTTAATAAGTGATTTTTTTTTTTTTTTTTAGCTTAAACAGTCTAGTTTTATGCCGACGTAGTATTTTTTATTTTTTTATTTGCTTTCTTGTCTTTTTGAAAAAAAGAAGATCTGGAGAGAATAACAACACTGAGTCTTGTTCTGTAAGTTCAAACAAAGTTGGACACACTAGTAGAACTTTTTTGTTTCACTTGTCCATGCAGAACATTTCATCCTCCTTTAAATCTTTGATTTGTGCATTTGGGCTGCTGTCTTCAGATCCAGACACTTGCAATGGCCTTCAAAATCACATATTTTGTGTGTGCAACCATTTCTGTATTGATTTGGATTTAAAAGATTTGTCTACACCTAAGTATTAATCTCCTGGCAGAGGCAACCAGGTTTGGTGATCAAATATCCTGGTACTTAGAGGAATTCATGATGCCATCAATAGTCATGATTCACCACCATGATTTACAGTGCATAAAAGGTGATTTTCATTGTATGCAATCCACTTTGATGCCAACCATGGCCAAATAGTTCAGATTTGGTCTCATCTGAACACAAATAAAAATTCCAATTGTACTTCCAGTAAGGCTTAGAGAGGTTCAGGTAGTGTATTCTGGAGTTTCTGGAGACTGAGTGAATTAAAAAAAAAAAAAAAAGAATGTCTCAAAGATGAAAACTTGTTTGAATTTATTTCAGTTATACTTTATTTTACCTTTGCCACATGCTAATGTATAATTTTTTATTCAATAATATTTGCTCATTTTCCCATAATCATGGATTAAATGTTATCAAGCATATGTTATTAGTGTTATAGATTAGCTGTAGTATCCTTACTTACCCTAACCTTGTCTGTTTTTGTACCTGCTGTAGTTGCCCCTGACCTGGTGGTGGATGCACAGTTGGTGCAGGAGTCAGCATATCTGGAGGATCGACCACTTCACCTGCTCACCTGTGCCCATGAGGAGAACTGCCTGTCATCTTCAGCTAGCCGCATGAACTGGCCTTATGGACACAGGCGTCTACTGCGTTTCTCCTCCCGCATCATGAACCTAGGGAAAGCCGACTTCAGGCCCAGAGCTTCACGAGAATCCTGGACATGGCACCAATGCCACAGGTAATACTTAGGAACCAGAGGAAAAGTCTAAAAAAAAAAAAAAAAAAAAAAAAAAAAAAAAAAAAAAAAAAAAACAGGACTATGTTTTTAAAAATAAATTATTTCCAAGATATTGAAACCTTGATTTTCAAGTGGAAGCTTTCACATAACGTCACCTTGGTCACATCTATATCAGTAGCAATATTTTGAGAGGAGTTAAACTGGGTCAATGAGATTAGCTTATATTAATGCATACAGAAATCTTACAAGTGCTTGTTCTTTACCGGCTGACTCATTTGGTGTATACCAGTCATCAGACATTTTAAAATGTGTTTTAGCTATTAGAGAAATGAATGAAGCTCACCTCACATTCCCATTCATTTTCTAACACATAAATATCAAGCCAGATATCAAGACCTTTTTACTTTGATCATTTTAGTTGAGCCTCTTTGTATAATATGGAAATATAATATGGAACTAATAATGTACACTCAAGTGCACATTCAAGTGCACAAGTGGCTATAGTATGTCACTAATATTGTCATATCAATAATCAGGGAATAAATTAATAACCTGTTTTTGCTAAACACATAGCTTCAACATTTTCTGAAAATAATAGCAACCCAGTCTGTGGGAACAAGGAAAGCCGTTCATGACCAGGATAGCCCTGTTCTATACTTTATTCATTAGTCTTTTAAAGAAACACCACCAAGGATTGCATTTCAAAGCAGTCCATTCAGACAACCTGAATAAACAGAGCTGCAAACACAACCCCACCAGGACATCAACAGCATTCAGTAAGGGGTGTTGCCCTACAGCCAACACCTTCATGCTGCAGCAGTGAGGTCATTCACTAACATTCTCTAGTGGCTCAGGGTTCTGTACTTATTCACAACCTGAGTTTCCTTAAGATAAAGTGTTCCTAAAGACACAATCTTATCAAATTAATACAGCAAGTAAGCTTGATCATTTTAGTGATCATTAGTGACAGATTAATTTGATGGTGTATTCACAGGCACTACCACAGCATTGAAGTGTTTACACACTATGACCTTCTCACACTCAACGGAACCAGAGTGGCAGAAGGGCACAAAGCCAGCTTCTGTCTGGAGGACACGTATTGTCCTGAAGGTAAAAACTGTTTCTTTGTTCATCATGCAAAACAGACAAATGAAAATGGTTTAACATTATGTTTAACATTACATATAGCCATGAAGTTCACCACCTTCTTTTCTTTAGGACTTCAGAAACGCTTTTTATGTTACAACTATGGAGATCAAGGAATTTCAATGGGTTGCTGGGATACTTATCGTCATGATATTGATTGCCAATGGGTAGATATCACAGATGTCCGGCCAGGAGATTATATCTTCCAGGTAGCTTTTATATACTATTGATAGTGTATTTTATGTTTTATTATTATTATATTGTACTGTTCGGAAAAACCACTCATGATGGACCAGCCTTTAAAACATAGACCTCCCCTCACTCTGCCATCAAGGTAGGAATTTTGAGCACTTCGCTCTTTCATTAACATAGTTTCATGTTAATCAAGCAAATCTTTATGGGCTATCACCACTGAAATCACCACCTCTGAGCATGGGCCTGTTTTACCCCTAGAGTGCCTCATAACATAAACTACGAAATTTGCATGAGCTGCTTTAGGACCCACTTTTATACATCCCATACTGCTGCAGTAAAAGGTAGGTTAACGCAGAGCTGTGTTTTAATTACAGTGTACCTATGTGTGTATACCATTTAAAAGCTTTATTTACTTTAAATGTCTGAGCACATGATGGAGTATATATATTTTAAGCATGTTTTTCAGATCCTAATTATAAACCAGCATTTAGCTGTAGCTTTTTGTAGCAATAAACTGAGTTGTGGTAATGCTTAAACTTTTGGAGGCCCATTTGATCATCACATAAAGACCAAGACCAACTAATCTGAACAGACACTGGGATCCTGTCTGTGGATACACACTGTGGGTTCAACCAAACATAGAGAAACATGCTTATTACTCAGCTGAGTACAAAAAATAAACAAAGAAGAAAAAAAAAAAAGCTCACCAAGCCCCCTCGATTAGACACGCTAATTGGAGACTGAGAAATTTTTGTTGCTCTTTCCACATTCCATTGCAACACATGATCACTGATTCTGTACAGGAAGTTGTAATTTGAAATAAATAAATAAATAAATAAATAAATAAATTGTAAATAAAAAAAAAAAGTGAGTGAGTTTAGTACACACATATTGGGTCTTTACTTATTTAAAATTACAGTACCTTCTTTATACAATCTATCAGGAACATTCTATACTATACTAATGCTAAAGTAAATTAAGAGTTAAGTGAGTATTTAATTTTTTTATTGAGTTAAGTGAGTATTTAATTTTTTTATTGAGTTAAGTGAGTTTTTTTTTTTTTTTATTGATAGCTGTATGTGCATTGGGTATGTTTACATTTGCTCATTTGGGTTGACTCTTTTATCTAAAGTGACTTAACTGAGAAAAGATACAAATGAGCAGTTGATGGTTCAGAGTCTTACTCAAGGACCTAACTGATCAGTAGCCCAAAGCCTTAACCACTACGCTACCACTTCTCTGGCTTGCAGTCACAATCCATGAATATGCAATTAATGCCTAATATTGTCATACTATTCATTTTCTTTGTTGGGGTGGTGAGCTGAGTGTGTGATTGACCATATTTACTACTTCTATATAGAAAAAAGGTAAATGTTGTAGATCTAGGCTGTTGCTCAAGCCATGTATGTGCAGCTCATAAACTAATTGTGTTTTCGTCTTTAATTGTCACTATAGGTGGAAGTAAATCCATCACTGGATATGGCTGAGTCAGACTTCATGAATAATGTAATCCGCTGTAAGTGCAGATATGATGGTCACAGAATCTTCATGTATGGCTGTCATGCAGGTATGGTCATATTATTGAACAAACACCCTCACAAATACTTTAATTATATTCACAAACTATATGTATCCTTCATTGTTGTGGACTTGCCTGATTTTCCCTTGCACAGGAGATGCCTATAGTGCTGAGATCGAAGACTTGTTTGAACACCAGCATCAGATCACTAATAACTTCCTCTGAGCCATTTGTGGACAGCAGACGCTGTGACCTGTTACACTATGGACTTTGAAAAAACATCATCTCTTTACTATTTACAAACACATCTGCATTGTGCAAAATGCATTTATAAGTGGAGATGGAGTTTAAGTTACTGAAAATGACTAAAAGAGAAGGAGACTTGTTTATATTCACTGACAATTTTATTGAATGGTGGTGAATGGACGTAAAAATGATATCAAATTCTAATATAGACATATCTCTGGATTACTGGATTTAGGTCTAGACACCTATTACCCATTTTTATCTGAATATATCATTGGATCTTATTTACTGGCTTCCAGTGAATTTTATTACAGTACATTCAGTAATATTCTTTGAGTGTTGCACTTTATTTCTTGACCATCAGTATTCTGATAGAAATTGTCCCATCATCACCACAGGCTCAATTTAGTGGTCTTTGTTCATTTTTTTGTTTATTTGTTGTCTTATTCAGTATTTGCCCCCCTCATATTTCTTCCTTTCTTTTCTTTCTTCCTTTCCATCAAGCTAATTAATTTGGGAAGTTCCTGAAGTGGTTATACCTTATTATATGCATTGTACTGTACAAACTGCAGATTAATTTATTTAATGCTTTGTTGAACTCATTTTATATTTGAATGGAGGAAAGCTTATTTTATTAATCTTTAAATTTAATAAACATGTATGAGATATAGTTACTGTTTTAATTCAGAAACATCTTGAACTAAATGAACATGAAGCCTCAATCCATCAAGAGCCTGAAGCACAAGAATACAAGAAGTGCAAGTTACATGTTGTTGATGATCATGATCATGTTTATAAAGTTTGATATAAGAAAAGACCACTGGATGGAGAAAACCAAAATGTTTCTGCATTTTGCAGAGGCTCAGGCTCACAGCATTTCAATATAATATAAAATCTTTGGTCTTTTCTTCATTTGGCCTAGGATGATGATTTGGCAAAAATCAGCTTTAAACTAAAGCAACTTGGAAGCATAAATGTATTTATTAATGGAGAAAACACCTATATTGATGAGTATTGTATTATTATTTCACACATATGAAGCTTTGGCCTCTTTAATACCTCAGCAGCTTCCCTTTGATGAAATTTACTAGCAGCCACTAACTGCATAAACATTTTAGACCAAAAACTGTATTGTACACCTCAATGGCATTTTAGAGTTTTATAGAGTCTTGTAGATTTAAGTGAGTTTTTCACCAGCTTATAAAAATTCCCTATGTGATACACTTTTACTACATACTGTAGTTATTATGTTTTAAAAGGTGCCAAATGACTTACTGTTATTTTCTTAATGTATTGAGTACTCTAGGATTCTGGAGACATTGTTTTCTACATGTTTACTTATACATGCTTTTATAATGTACTCTGAAACATTTTATTCTCCAGTTGTTTATTATTTATTTTGAAGCCCTCATCACACAATACTGTATTCCCAGTATAAGGAAGCTGTGTGAATTGTTGCTAGGCAAGGTTTTATTTGTTCACTTTTGCTGAAACTCAAACAGTGTCCTCAGCTTAGTATAAACTAAAGCTCTTTTATCCCATTTGCTCTCAGGGATGAACTGCATATGTGATTGGTCTTGTTAAATATTGTAGTCAAATGTTTGGTCAAATTAAAGGTTTTGAAGCATACTGAAACAATTAGAAATCAATAATCAAAGCCATTTCAGATGCTGTGGATCGTGGGTTCTGATTTTTTTTTTTTTTTTGTTATTTTTGTTATATTGTCATAAAGGTGGCTTCTCACTGGTTGGCAGTCACTGCACTAATATTAGGTTAATGCAAAGACTGTGTTCTAATGTGAATGGAAATAACTAATCAGGTGTAAGTCAGCTAAATGAATAAATTATCACTAAATAGTAGTATGTTTTGACCAAAATGTATGTTCCTACTTTGTAGTGGTAAACACAAAGCAACAAAAGACACATGAATATGTACTGTATGTATTCTCTTTACTTATATTTTGTGTATTATTTTTCATTTTACATTCATTTTGAAAAATATGTGCATGTAAATATAAATGTTTAAATGTCTTAACAATTGCTGCCTCCAATTTAATGTAATAGAACAGGGAGTTTATTTACAGAGCACAGCTGAGAAAACTTTCAAATGAGGGGGTGGATTTGAGCACCTGGTTGACTCACTGCTGTAGTGCTTATCACCAAGCATCAACACGCAGGACTGGTAGCAAACTGACAGCCTCTGTGTTCTCATTTTACCCTTGCTAACCAAAATTATGTCCTGTTTCCAAACGTTTGCATATGGAATGCCAAATTCTCTCAACCCTGCCCTCATTTGACAGATAAAAAACTTACCAATACTACATGACTATAAACAAAGAAATACACACATTTTTGAAGATAAAACATATTACAGAATATTTTTTCACAACCCCAAGTACACTAAATTGCTCCTTTCAAAATAGCATTCTTATCATATGAATATGCATTCCAAGGTTTTACACCTTTTTTCCAAATCTAACCTATGAGACTAAAGTTGAAAGTTCAACTTCCAAATATAGAATAATCTGTACTTTACATGTGAAATTCTACATTAAAGTATGATGTACTTGCATGGCAGTAAATTCATTTAATGCATACACCTCTATTTTAATAAGCAGTTGACTGACATATGCTGTTTGAGTAGAAGTGTGATGTTATATAGTGTCACACTGAGCAATAATTGTGTAATAAGTGCCATAATTATCATAATAATCACGAGTGCTGTAAACTCTAAAAAGAAACATTGTAGTGTTAGAATATTCAGGTATATTCCATCAAGCCCATTTTGAGAGAGAGAGAGAGAGAGAGAGAGAGAGAGAGAGAGAGAGAGAGAGAGAGAGAGAGAGAGAGAGAGAGAGAGAGAGAGAGAGAGAGAATGAATGACTCTGAACTGCTTCTTATAGCCCCACTCTGTCCTGGGAGGGTGTCCCAACAATTACAGCTATATATACTGAAGAAAATGAGAGCTGTTAAAAGTGCTGATTATAGGGTGGATTGGGGACGAAGCCGATGGCAGAGGCAAGGATTTAGCAGGGTCATGAGGCTCCCTCTCAGTGAAGGGAACAGCTCCTTACACTGAACAAAAAAAATTAAAATGCATCAGGCATCAGTGATGTTCACTAAATTTGACTGATTTTGCAGTTTTATGAAGGCTGTATATCTGACTACTCAGAACATATTTATACATTATGATTTACATTTTCTCTTATTTTAGATGAGGGTGGGCAGGACAGGAAAGTGGGATGAGCCTTTTAAACAGGGTGAAGAACCTGTGACAGACATATTTAAGCCATATTAAATTATTTATTTGTTTATTTATTTGATTAATATTCATAAATGCAGTAAGAGAAGGTATGGGTCCATAATGAAAGCTGAACTAATCTTGTTAGTCTCACACTTACAACATTTGGCAGACAGTGACTTTCATGGATATCACTTAAACTACTGAACAGTTGAGTGTTAATGGCCTTGCTCTAGGGCCCAGCAGTGGGGGCTTGGTGGTGCTGGGATTTGAACTCATGACCTTCCAATTAGACAGCCAGTCTTAGCCACTGAGCTACCACCAACCCTCTCAACCTCATACTGTTACTATTCTCAGTATATTTATTTTAGACATGTCTGAACAATCTATGTCATTTGTAACATTTTATAAACAGCAAATTATATAGTACCCTTCCAACTTTTGAAATATACAACATTTTAAAATGATCCCACAAAGGAAAGCTCCTACAGAAACTTATAGAGCATTATAAATGTGTCTCCATCTAGTGGTGACATGTGAATGCAGCATCATTATTCACTCAGTCACTCACTTTCAGTACTTCCATTCACCACTTTACAATAAAATTATTAGTGATTTATCACCCTTGCCTGGAACTATGTGTAGTGTCAGGCAGCTGAAGCCCATCTGCAGACCACGCATACCTTCCTTTGACATTTCTGTGGTCCTGGAAGGTCTGTCAGGTGCCCCATTTGAGCCCTTAGAGTCAGCCTCAGAGAAGCTTCTGACTCTAAAGGTAGCTCTTCTGCTGGCCCTGACATCTCTCAGGTGAGTAGGAGATGTACAAATTCTCTCTTTTCGTCTTCCTATATCCTAGGCCGGATTATATTCCTAAAGTGCCCTACATCTGTTCCTCAGCAAGTAGTGTTGCAGGCTTTCTGCCCTCCTCTATTCATCACACCGGAACAAGAGAAATTGCACCTGCTGTATCCAGTAAGGGATCTCTGTACTTAGGTCCACCGCTCCCGCCAGTGGTGTAAGTTAGAGCAGTTGCTGGACTGCTTTGGCAGTGACAGTAGGGGTGATGCTGTGTCAAAGGAGCACAGCTCTAATTGGATATTGGATGCAATCTCTATTGCTTATGAGGCACGCGGTCTTGCTACACTTCTGGGCTTAAGGGCTCATTCCACTAGGGGGGTCACCTCCTCGAAGGCTTTTTCCAAAGGGGTACCCTTAAAGTATGTGTGTGCTGCGGCAGGATGGTTTACACCACACATATTCATTCGAAATTACAGTCTGGACATGGATTCCACCCAGGGCTCAAGTGTCTTGCAGTGACTCTCAGGCTCGGACCTTTTTGACAAGCCATACCCTCAGTATGACGGCGTGGGTATACTCGGAGTGGGTAAGCTCATGCAATGTTGAGTTCCCTTTGAAATGGAACATCTGGGTTATTCATGTAACCCTCTTCCCTGAGAAGGGAAGGAGACGTTGCGTGGCTTTGTCATATTGATGGCCTGTAAATCACATTTTTGCTTCAGATAATAAAGGCTGATTATGTGGTTTACAGCCGCCGTTTCACGCAGTGCACGCAATGCCACATCACCTGACCACGGCAAATACCAGTCATGCGCGAGGGCACTTCATAGGGTGAAACTAACGTAACGTCTCGTTCCCTTCTTAGGAGACAGGTTAACCCAGACGTTTCTGCAGGGCAGGAATAACACAGCGTGCCTATAAAAATCCATACATGGGCAGAACACCAACAAGAATGATTATGACTTTCACTGCAAAAAAAATTATAGTAGGAAAAATCTACATTTTATTCCTCATAATTTGATTAGTATAAACAAATCACAGCAAACAAAACAATCTTATATTATGATAGATAAACATATTTTAAATAAAGGCAAATGTATCTAATATGTCTCATTATAATACTATTATTATACCATTTTACATCTAGACAATTTTTGAAAACAATTTTATGGTTGAAAAGGGCAGATAATGTTACTTATTTCAGTTATGTGCCAATAGAATAAAACAACATAAAGCTTAAAATTGGTAAAAATGTCAAAAATAATCTTAATTATCTGGTTTAATAATGTTGTATTTGCCCATAATAAGCATCATCATCCCAGTCGTCTGTGCATCTGGGTCTGCTTGTACTGAAATACAGGAGTCAGGACATGTTTAGGTCCATGCACTCCAATGCAAACAGCAATCACACAGACATCTCAAAACGCACCGGAGGTTCTTTAAGGTATCACTCCATCTTCACATGCAGGCCTGTCTTTGTGCTCAGTATAAAGTTAATGGAAACCAGGACAGTGGAGAGATTTCCCCTTTACCACCTTTCATGTGTAAAACTGTTCCCTGTGGCTAAGAGCAGTAGGAGGACATTAACTATTGGCTGGTCTTCCAGTTACTTATCACGTATTTGCTCTCACTCCACTGGCTTGCATAATTGAAAGTGCTTTTGCATGGATACACAGCCAAGATGGCATATCAATGTCAAAATTATTTCAAGGTCATATTTATAAAAGCATGTCTTCCTGAACAGATTTTGATCAAATATCCTTCATCTTAGATAAGGTGTTAAGCTAAGACAAGCCTTGTTGAGAAGATTGGTTTTCAAGATTTGATACCAAAGGATCAGTTAATCCTAAATAGGTATATGAAACATTGCATAAAAGTTAGCACTTAAGTTTATTGACAAGTTCCCCTTTTATATTACCTTTATAATAACTTCCAGTGGTGATTATAATATTCCTGCTACTACCATGACCTGTTCTTGAACATCCTACCTGTTTTTTTTTTTTTACAACTGTAAGCATTACAGCACTGCAGGTTTTCATTAATCTTGCATTTTAGTGCTGTAAAAATGTTAATTAAATTATGTGTTAAAATTACCGCTGGGCAAGAATCACTCCTGTGTAGAAATAATTCCATAATTAATTTTACTTGTACATTATCAAACAATTAAACCCATTTAATATTATATATATATATATATATATATATATATATATATATATATATATATATATATATATATATATATATATATTACCACCATTTACTGTTTACGAGTGTACACATTACTCTTTGATTTTTTTTTTTTTACATTTTTTTTTTCTATAAAACAAAAGCTGGTTTCTAGCTTTCTGACTTGATTTTATTATAGTTGACCTACAATGTCAACTCAAGGTGCTCGATATACACATTTTTCAAGGTTATCATTTTCCTGGCAATGAAGATAATATACAGTCCTGTGTCTCTTTTCACCCTCAGTGCAGATAAACTCTGAACTGTATATGCAAAACTGAACACAGTGACACATCACTAGGTGCTGCCAGGTTTTACTGCACAATAAATAAATCCTGAACAAGGCCTTTCGGAGCTCACTCACCATATAACTCTACCGTGCTAGAGAACAGAGCTCAAATGACATTTTAGTCCTCTGAGTACCGCTCTTTAACATCACACCACTCAGCTCAGGTCCATTCTTGAGAAGAGTAAAATGGGCACATTTAAGTAATTGTCTAGCCTAACATTATTTTATGGTTAATAAGAGATTCACCCTATGCCTCAGTCTCTAGTGAAGTGAACCTTATGCAGAGGGTGTTATAGATCTCTTTGTCATCATGGCTTGCTGTAACTCCATGTAATTACAAAAGTATTCTGATTTATTAGAGCTGAATTTCAATCTTCTAAAGTGATGTTCAACAAACAGAAGTTTACAAAAAGGGAATTTATAGGTGTTATGAGAAATCAATCAAGGTCAAGGAAATGTGTAATTAATACGGTGGTATGAAAGATTACCCCCAGCTCTCTCTGTGGCGTGCCTCCTCCCTGCCTCGTTATTTATCTGCTCTGTCACACTGTTGTTGTGATTATGGATGTCATACGGCAATAAACCCCTCTGGGATCAATATTCCTTAAATTAAAGCAAAAAGTGAATTTCCTCATCTGGCCACACACATGGGTGGCAGGAGTTACTGAATTATCACATATTTGCAGTAGTCTACAGACCAGAAACAGGCAGACATCAAAAGTAATACTATGAGGTTGTTAATGTCTAAGTTTGAGTGCTACAATATAGAGGAGATGCTGGATTGATTTAATCAATTCTGTGTAAAAAAAAATCTTCTGCAATTAACATGTTAACTGTTTAACAAAGGTTTAATAGCCATGTTCGTCATAGAGTCATTAAAGCTCAAGTGGTCCACTAATTGTAAAGTTTGTTGCTTGACCATTTGTAATTTTTCATTTTTTCTTTCATTTTTAGATAAAATCTATTCACAGAGCTTACCTCCAATCTCAAGCTCAATTTTTACAGCAGAATGCTACTATAGAGGTCTTTTTTCTGTGAGAATTTCAGGTTTGTGACTAGTCCTCCACAAGAGATATTCAACCCAAAAGTGAGGGAAATTTTAAAAACGTGCACGTTCTTGACCCCATAATAAAAGAGAGAGAAGTTTCGAACCTGAAATGTTCTCCACGTACACTATACTTACCTAGGTATCCCTTAAAAAAAATTAAGACTGTGAATCAAACCCTTCATATTATAAATTGACCCTAAAACTGGAACTGTAAGCATTACATTTGTATAATGAGCATTATATTTGGACTTAAGTTCTAATTAAGTATAATTAAGTCTAAGGAACATAAATGTGCAAAGTGTTTATATATGTCCATGTACCTTGTAATGCCCTCTAGAGAGCTAGGACCATCCTGCGCCAAGATATTGAGGTTTCCGTTAACAGTTATATAACCAAAATTTGTTGTGTACCATGACACTAAGATGGCCGTTGCAGTTAAAACAAGCGGGGAAAAACAAACTGGTGGTTTTGCAATGACAATACATAGAGGTAATCACTAAAAAAAAAAATAGGAAAATTAAAAATGGTCAAGCAATATGCATTGGACCACTTGAGATGGAATGACTCCATAATATTAAGCTGATTTACTCCATACTTCATATAACTCTTCATATAACTGGTTTGAGTAAGTATGAGCTTACTTAGCTTACTTAAAAACCCTAGGTGACTAAACAATCCATTTTACAGACTGAACTACTGAGGTGTAGAAAGTAGACTGTTGTACTGTGCTGAGGTTGAAGATCTGTTTGTAAGATCCTACTTGACCATTTCCTTTAAATCAATAGTCCATTAGTTTGGGAATAGGACCAGCTTCATTTAGCTTCAGTGCAAAATAAATTCTTATCATGTGAGATACTGTGGCTTTGCATTCAGCATGAGGTGTAATGATCCGTACGTAGGCCTTTACAGATTAAATAAATTCCTGTGAAGCAGAAACAAATGCTAAAGTGATCGAGCTCCTACCTTTAAATTAGGAAGCCCAGATCCCTCACAAGGAAAATCAACTTGCCATTCAACATGCATATAGCAGATTTGATTGTACTGTGGAAAATGGAGAAGAGAACATGAATGATACAAGCAATTACACTTTCTGAGGAATATTGCAGAGATTAATTGCCAGGAAACTCATTCTGCAAAACGTATCCATGCTAGCATCCGGTTCCTACCTCACACTCCCATCACCAGAGATGGACAGGTCCTCTCTAATCTTTTATATAAGAGTTCTCCAAATCGATTCGTAATTAATCTGAGAGAATGAGAAATATGACAGAGGTGAGAGTTTAGCACCTAGTGCTGACATGCCTCTTTATCTCAGCAAAGCAATTTTTGCAAACTGTCAGTTTAAATCTCAGACGTAACTGTTTTGAATTATTTGTCCCACTCCTCCTCATTTTACACCCAGTACACATTGGAACAGATATTCACACATTCTCCTCACATGAAGCAAATAGGCAAGCATGATTTTCTACACTTGAAACGTGCCAGTTTATTTGTAGTAACATTAAATTAAAGACATTCCTGACTGACACTGTGACACTGATTTGTTAAGACATTTGAGGCACGCTGCCTGAAAGCCTGTAAAAGCTGGAACAGTTAAAAATCGCTCTTTGATTTCTCTTATTGATTTGATAAATCCTAGGGACATGAAAGGCATGTGTCAAAACTGTCATGATTCATAGAGTTCTTGGGTTTGTTACATTTCTCGTGAATTTTTTAAAAAGAGTGTTATGTTGTTGTTGTAGCCTCGACATTAAATAATATATGGTTTAAAACTAAAGGCAGGTAGAGATATATACTGCAGCTTCCTGCTTTTCTTTCTGTGCAATGACAAAGAACATAAGTTGTATTGTTTTTAACAGTCCTTGGTGTAATTATGTCTGTAAGATTCAGTTCTACAAATGAATAGTACGCTTTACCTGGGGAGTGGAAATTAATAACATTGACAAGGTCAAATTACAGACTACTCAAAATGGTCAAAACTATAACCATCCAGTGATAAGCTTTTCTGTGGGAAGAAATGCCTTGTTGATAAGAAAGGTCAGAGGAGAATGACCAGACTGGTTGGAGCTGACAGGAAATCTACCCAATATATCCACTCTTTACAACTGTGGTGAGCAGAAAAGCAGTGAGGCTACAGTGGGCATAGGCTTAGCAAATCTCGACAGTTGAAGATTGGAAAAACCTTCCATGATCTTTTTCCAATCTTCCAATCTTCAACTACCCAGTTTTATTATTTGACTAGTTATTTGAGTTTTACTTGCTTTCCTTATTTGCGTCTTTCTGTGGACTATGGACTGTATGCTATGGACATCAACAAGGATTACATTGTAGATTTAGAGTTCTTCATCTTAAAACAGCATAAACAAAAACAATGATTCATTCATTCGTCTTCAGTAACTACTTTAGCTTAGTCATGGTTGTGGTGAATCCACAGCCTATTGCAGGAACAATGGGTGAGGTGGGAATACATTCTGTATGAAATGCCAGTTCACCACAGAGCCAAAAACAATTAGTTGAAGTTAAATTAAAAAGAATTTCACTTTACGTATACTGCAAATAATATTTAAAATTTTTATTTGAAATATAATAATTAACAATTAAATCTTGTTTCTGTACACGGCACAATTTATTAGGCAAAATAGTTCAGGTGAGGCACCATACATTGCTTTAGGTCTTAGAACTACTTCCATGTAAGTCTGTATTCTAATGTAAAGAACTTCTAAACAATGTTCTGTTCATTCGGGCCTCAATCACTCTAATGCTCACTATGGAAGTTCATTCTACAAAATTCCTTTATTTTCTCAGATCATAAAGAACAAACACTATTAAGGATATCAATCAATAGAAGGAACATAAATGCCATTATTGCTCCCCAACACAAAACAGATTTATGCGTCCCTCTACTGACGCATAATTCATATATTCATACATCAAATTAAAGAGTGACATATATAGTGAATCAAGGGTGGAGTGGAAAGGTGGGTGTAAAAAGTGGTTTAAAAACTACTAGTTCAAGTAAAAAATGACTCTGTGAGGAAGTGAAGAAAGGCTTTAGTGCAGTGGGTAGCATTGTTGCCTCTAAGCTCCAGAATCACTGATTTGGTCCTGAGCTCACGTTACTGTCTGTGTGGAGTTTTGAATCTCACAGAAACATGGTAGGTGAATGAGAATGTGAATGTGTGTGCATGGTGCCCTATAATGGGCATTAAAAATAGCAAAAATAAAAGCAAACAGGACATTATTCCTGGTGGCCCACAGTATAAAAACCTTCATTAATACTCTGAATTCAGTTCAGCACAATGGGAACAATCTGTATATGGCATTCTGGAGGGAAATCCCCCCCCCCCCCCCCCAAAAAAAAAAAAAAAATATTTCAGTGGTTGAATTCTGGTGAAAAGCCAAACATATGAAAAATCTGGTTTTAACCAATTTGAGTTTTTCTGCCCATCACATACTTTAAAACCTCTACTTAAAAATAGCCTATATTTCACCAACACAATGTAGAAATGCTTCTATTTACTTTCTAACCTTGCCTATGATTTCCGCAGAGATAATGTTGGCTAATTTTGGGTAAATAAGGAGCCAGCTTAACAAACACAGCTGTGAAAATTGTCAAAATAACAGTCTGCCTAAAGGTAGAATTTTATGGAAGTTCGAGACTTGAGCTACAGAGATTTATTATTTGTTTTATATACAGTGCTGTAACAAAGCAACGAATTGATGTAAAAGCAAAGATGCCTTCAAAAATAATTGAATTGAATGTTTCTCCATTAAAAACAAAAATACTATAAAGAGTGGAAACAGTAATAAATGAAACAAAGGCAGTATTTGGTGTGACGACCCTTTGTTTTAAAAAAAAAAAAAAAAAAAAAAAAAAAAAAAGAGTAGTCTCAGGTAGAATTAGTGCAGTTTTATAAGGAAATTAGCTGTAAGTTTTACTGAGCATCTTATAAATCCAGCCACATTTCTTCTGGAGACTTTGACTATCGCACTTGCTTCTTATTTTTGCAGTAAAATCCAGTAGCCTCCATTATGTTTTTTGTGTGAAAAGTGGTTTCTTACCACTTAATATGCTGCTTTCTTTACTGACATATAAACATTTTTGGTAACATTTATTTGTGTGCTGGAAAACTAATGTTTTGAAATCTAAAATGTTTTTGTAGTGACTCGATAATGTATAAGTCATAAAATAAAAATCTATAACAAAGTTTGTACAAAAAAATAGGGTACCTAAGATATATACAGTACTGTATATATTTTGAGCACACTAAATTCAACCTTTGAAAGCCCTTATGGTTTGCTGATGAGGTGAATCAAGTGTTAAATGAGGTAAAATTCTAAAATGTGCAGTACTGTGGCCCTTTAGGACTGAACTCTGTCACCTGTACTAGAGTGGTTGTTGATCTAATGCTGGAACCAGACACAAGCGCTAATTAAAAGTCTTTGGAATGGCAGTGTTCTCAATACCCATACATGTAATAGATACCAGGTATATAAATAAATAAAAACAAAAGCACTAAAGTACTGAAAAGGGTTCATTCGTTGCACAGTACCTATCAGCATCTATAGAGGATTATGCCGCACATTACGAGGACCGACGATGATGGGTGCACTTCAGGAGAGTGGGAGAAATATGACAGCATCCATCAGAAGCTAGGCAGGCAGGTAAAAGAAGCAAGTGCTAGAGAGAATCTGCCAAGGACGTTTTAATGTGCTGCCAAGCTTCAATGATGTACAGACCTAGCAATAAACCAAAATCCAAGAAATGTGTTCGCCTCTAATGCATTCTGAGCTCAGACTAGCAAGAATTTGCATCTACTGTTAAAACAATGCAGTGCAGTATTGTAGCACAGAAACACAGGACAAACAATTACAATTATATAGGACTCAACCACAAAAAATAAACCCTGATCATTCATTTTCAACGTTAACCTTCTTGCTATGTGAAATGAACAGATTCCAGATTGTGACTGGCAAAACTAATCAACTTTCCTGGTAGCTTTCATTAAGTTATTTTAGGTGAATGTTGTGAGCAGACTTGAATTTACGAGTTGTTTGGTTATTTATTTATTTATTTATTTTAAAGATGTAGACAATAATATTACTCTTGCAACATCTGAGCTGTTTGTGTGAATGTGTTTAGCTATCAGCTGTGTATATTGGGCAGCATGACAGGGAGGATCTGCCTACATTTCTGCTTGTTGAAGATATACTGTATGTAGTAAGTAGGAGAGGTGATTAGTTATCATGATAAATGGAAGTGATGAACAGACACAGCAGACACAATAACAAGAATGCATGAATGCTTACTGTATTTATTAATGCACATATGTTGTGCCTTGCCAATTCTATAATTAGATTTGATTTAAAAAAAAAAAAAATAGTGCAACATAGTTTAAGATTTCCTGTGAAATAATTTCAGCCAAGGTTAGCAAGGAAGAATAATCACAGGAAAAATCAAAGATTGCAAACTGTCTGGTTTAGACAAAAATGGCAATGGGCTGTTTGGGAGGTGAAAGAGTTGGATTTTATTGGTGAGCTGGGCCATATTATCTGACTATTTACATTTACATTAACATTTAAATTTGCAGCATTTCACAGATCATGGTTACTTACAGAAGTGCTCTAACAATAAATTCAGTGTGATACTGGTTCACTAGGTCTATCAGTGTTAAAAAAAAAAAAAAAAAAAAAAAATAAATAACTGTTCGGGAGGTAATATAGTATTTTAAAAAAGACATAGACAACACAAGAATTTTTTTAAAGTGCTAATTTATTGTGACGAGGTAGGTCTTTAATTGTTGTCTGAGCACAGCCAATGACTTAGCTGTTTGTGCAAATGGTGCAGCTGCTTAAGGATAGCATTACAATAGATATACTGTACATCATCAGCACGGGGTTGGGTAGAGTGTCCTTGGTGGAGCAGTTGTTGGTGTACTGGGAGAAGTGCTATCACACATCTCAGGGAAACAGAAGTGTATTTCCCCAGGCTCATCTGCTACTGTCCACTAGTTACAAAGTTAGTGATGCATTGCCATAGACTGGTAGAGACAGACACAATGAGGTGGGACAATTTGGAGCAAAGCTGATGTGGAATGATTAGATAGAACACTGACATCCTAGTGTACAATGTAAGTGGAATAAGTGTGAAAATGGTGTGAATGGTGCTCATCTTATCAGGTGCACTGCCCAATTCCTATGCCTTTCGACCATTCTCCAGGGGATCATAATCAGCAGAAAGTATCCATTAATCCTAAACTTCTATGTGGCAGCCATCACAGAACACCACAGCTGAGAAATCTATCTGAATCTCTTTCTGGTCATATGGACAACCTATCATTGAGTGTAGATGAGTTAAATAATTGATTCTGGAATTGAAGCCAAGTGCAACAGATGTCTACAGCTATGTTTGGGAAATCTTTACAGACTTGAATTACACTGACATCTGAACCACAATTTTCAACTATGGCCTCAGAAACAAAGCAGAATCAGCAGCCTGACCTGTAGTCGACAATGCCAAATGTGCTCTTTCATACCGCAAGCGTCACAAAGGATTTCAAAAGTGCAAGAACTTCAATCAGAGCATTAAAGGAGATTTTGCGCTGTCAGCTGTACTGACTCTGGCTCTATGATACACGCTTTAGTTGACATGACAGGTTATGAGCTGATTGGCCTAGGATACATACCTATTGTTCATACGTGTATTGCTGGTAAATATAGGGGAGAAACAACATTTCATAACATATTATAATCTTATTAAATATTTTGGTGTGGAGTGAAATCCACAAAAAGTTAATCACTTAAAATGTTCTGATAAAAAAGAAGGGAGACCAGCATGTCTAAAAAGGTGAGATCAGTTGTCTGAAACAGGGAATGATCAACAGCTTGTTTCTTTTAGCTGTTTTAGCTGTAGCTATTTATTTATTTGTTTCTGTCAATATTGCTGAGCCACAAAACAGAATTACATTAGATGTTATTATTATCTGATCACGAATATGTGATTGCTTTTGAGAACGACAAACTTAGTTCTCATTCATAGTCTTCCAAAGATTAAGACCTATTAAAAAAATATCAAATTGATTATATCATTCTCTCAGATAAATGTGACCAGCTGTCAGCCACAATCATTAAACTGTTACTCTCCTGTATTATTTAACACTGATATTGAAAGAAGTTTAGTTTTGTGGCTGAGCAATTCTAACACTAAATACATTCATTACAACTAAAAAAAATAGTTGACATTGATCACTTCTTGTTTCACAGGATCAACCTTTTAAACATTCATTTTCTAGCTATATTCAGCTTGTTGGGCATGGAGGTCATTTGAGGAGCGTGACTTTTTTCAGACAGCTGTGAGCAGTAATAAATGTTCTATATCTGAGGAATACATTTTTGCACAATTATGTTAACTTATGATGTGAGTGACATTGCTGAAGTGAACACCACCTCAAATGGATTGCTAACTTAGCCATGTTTCAGTAAATTGATAAGTTCTTTGCTAGCTACCTAGCTCATGTTAATTCATATATTTAACACAACAGGCAATCACTACTAAATATCAAAGTGACATCTTAAGTTTAATACAGAGCTGTCATAATGTAAAACATCAAAAAATCTAGCTAGCAAGCTAGTCTAGCTTACTCAGCTTTCTAATGGGTTTCATGTGCATGTTTGCACAGGTTGGATGTTGAGCTGTGAAATAATTTGCATATCATAATCACCTGGTTTCCTTTGAAACATTGAAAACTGTAGATACCTGACAATTTGGCCATGGGATGTGTTTCTGTCGCCACTGTCTCAGACACTGCTTTGTGACCTTCAGCAGGAGACTGTTCTAGTTTGATTGAGTCTCAAGAGTATTTAGAATTTTGCACATACTCTCTATTTATTGGCTTAGTCTTCTGGGGTTATTTTTAAAATACATGTGTCATGCCAATGTCGGAACTCTGGCATCGTACTCACAGACTCCAATTTCTTGACTGCAATTGCAAATGTAGGGAAGTTGAATATTTTTACTATGATTAAATTATATTACCACTACAGTGGACTATGTGCTCAAGTACTGTCATGAAAGCACATGCAATTCATGACTTTCCACTTCTGGTTAATTCTAATTTTCAATTTTAATCTCAAATGTGATACCTAAATAAAAACAACCTTTGAGCAATAAAATTTTCTTCTCAGAATGAATTGCTTTCTTTACACGTCCAGTTTTCTAAGAAGAAGGGTTAGCCATGATAGACAATCATAATTCTGATTGGTTAATTCTGTTCCTCACTATAGCAGCTGCAGCCAATAAAATGTAATTAAACAAAATGAGTGACACATTCGTGATGATGACCTTGTTGGACTTTTATGAGTATCATTATAGTGCAATTACTGAGCAAAAAAAAAAAAAAGGTGTTTTTTTTTTCTTTTATTTATTTATCTATTTATTTTACACTTATGTAATCAGCTGTATATTATGATAAATACTCACTAAGCATTTGGAACAGCCAAAAAAATATTTGGAACAACAGTTTTAACAAGATATTGTATACTGTATGTTCCTTAAAGAAATAAACCTGAGCACATTAAATCTTATTTTGGATACATGGATAAATAATGAAAAAAGTTTATGACAAGAGATGGTACAGGGGTTATGTGACAAGCCTGTTTTTTTTTATTTTTATTTATTTATTTATTTTTATTAATGCCTTTAACAGTTTCATTCAACCCATTTCATATAGTATAAATTTTAGCAGTTAGTTAAAGGCATGTTAATGGGAACTGATCTTGTGCTGAGACGTACAAGGCCATCCCCTCCCCAATTTGAGTCAGTCTGACCACCTCACTGTTGATGCTACCCAAGTACATGTCACTCATCAAACATGTGAAATCATTATTGAGGACAGTGAAGGTATGGCCAGAGGGGGTGGTTTCTTCACTACAACACCAGTTTCAAGATATTAACTAGAGCATATTTGCATCACAGGCCACCTTAGGCCTGTCACAATGTCACAATCCTCTAAAATCTATAAAAACGTTTTCTAATCAGAAACCTCGGATGAACTCTGAGGTCCACCTACTTCTGAAATAAGAGAAGTTGCTTTTAGATCTGGGGATGCAGAGGCCTATAGCAGAGGGACCCAGGCGTGTGGTCGGGGCATGTGCTGGACAGTTGGCACAGGTCTTTACTGACATCTTCACCCTGTCACTGGCCTAGGCAATTGTCCCCACATGCCTGAAGACAACAACCATCATACCGGTGCCTAAGCATTCTACTGCAGTGTGCTTAAACGACTTCTGCCTATAGCACTCACCCACATTGTAATGAAATGCTTTCAGCAAAATATGAAGAAAAGTATGAGGTTTTGAGTCACGTCATAGCAGGCCTACCACGTACATTGGACTCCCACCAGCTTGCCTACCACCTGAACAGTTGACAGAGGATGCCATTTCCACTGTTCTTCATTCAGCCCTCACCCATCTGGACAACAACAAATCTACATAAGGATGCTGTTCATTGACTTTAGCCGTGCATTTAACACTGTCATCCCCACTAAACTGACCACCAATCTTAATGACCTGGGCATCAGCACCTCTATATGCAGTTGGATTCTGGACTTCCTAACCAGTAGACCTCAGTATGTTATGTTGGGTGGTCACATGTCCTTTATCCTCATCATGAACACTGGTGACCCACAAGGTTGTGTGCTGAGTCCATGCGCTGAAACTGCTTATTGTCCTATTACATTTGAGCCTGTGAAAATGGAGGGACTATGTGAAATAAATGGCTGTAATTCCTAGATGGTTAATACAATATTTTTGTTAATCCGATTGAATTAAAGCTGAAAGTCTACACTTCAGTCACATCTTGATACAATCCATTATGGTGGTGAGGTGAAATTAGGAAATTGTCCATATATATATATATATATATATATATATATATATATATATATATATATAAACAACGACATGTGCAACGACAATAAAAATGTACCCATCTGCATTTATCTATCTAGTCCTGATCTCAGATCAGAGGAGACGCGCAGAAGACTTCTTCTCCTGCCGCAGGTTTGGCTCAGCCCTCCGCGCACGTCATTGGCTATTTTTTGAAGTATTCCCTCCAAGCTCTTATTATTGGGCAGAGTCTTACACAACTGGTTTCATAAACTCAGCTGTGTAAGAAGTTGTGTTTTAAGAAAGACAGACACTTCTGTAACACACGAGAGAGGTCCTGGAAATCCGCTGAGAATCGCATCGGAGGAAACCGGACGTCTTTTTTCCATGTAGGTGTTTGAGTGCATGCTCTTGGGGCTCTTGGCATGTCACCTAGAGAAAGTTTACCGGTGGACCATGAGGAGTCATTGCATGCCGCGTGCGTATCATGTCTAGCAATGTCGCATGTTTCATAAGCGAGTACGTGACTGGAGAAGTTTTGTTGTTGTTTTTTTGTTCTGAACTTGAAAGCGATTTGGGGAGAATCGGGGTGAGACGGTGACCATTTTTGTTGCTGGTTGTGTGCTGGTCATTTTGAACTTTCTGTGCGAAATATGCTTCTTCTTATTCTTTGTTGCTGTTGTTGTTGTTGTCGTTGTTGTCAGATCTCTGATTTGCCTAGTTTGATATGTCTGACACGATTCATGAAAAAGCTTGCGCTGTAAATGATATGTATGCGCCCCGTAGGCTAATAAGAGAAGTGCTACTATGATGTATTTTTAGCCTGTGCTTTCTAAGTTTACTTGCTGTGTGGACTTGGTGTGAGTGTGTATAGTTGAAGTCCCTCAGAGGGGAGAAGAATCTCGGGGTTCATAAACTGATGCTGCAGCTTTTTGACGCAGTCATTTATGCTTAAATTTAATAGCCTGCCTGACGCAAAATGAGAGCCAACTGTCATGGGCTACATCCAAACCTGCGTAATGTCGAAGGCTACTAAATAGCCTACAAATGTTTGTACACATGTCAAAATGCTAAGGCTTTATATATAGCCTTTACCATAGACCCATCGTTTTGTTTTCAAAAAATAATAAAGTAGCACTTTAGAGTTGTTTCCTACATGATTTATGCTATAAAAATGTCTCATTAGCCGATAGTCCAAATGAAAAGTTTATACTTTGTAATCAGGAGTGCTGAATTAACTCCTGCATCCACTAATAGAAGTTAGCATAATGCTTCAAGTTAACACAGTGAGGCTTTGTATTAGTGTCCACTGTAATGTTTGTATGGATAATGTGTCCCTCAGTAACGCAATGTGAGTCTTGCACAGTCCACAACTGCAGTGAGATGCAGAGACACCATATGCCACCTCAAGACAAATAACATGTGTAAGGACCCCTTCACCTAGGACTTGTCTTTTACTTGTCCTTACTATCTTTCATCGCTGGATAGTAGTTTAAAAAATATTCCTTAAACGTTACAATAACATGACCTGTGATGCAGCTTGGCCTGTTTCCAATTTTGACCAGAACACTTTCTTCAGCAAAATACATTATACATTACTTACGCCCCTTTAATCAACAGCATTACACTGCCTCTTTATTTAAACCCATTATTTAATATTTTAAGACAACATCTGTACCAGGTGTTGTCCTCTGTCCTTAGAATCACTGCATAATATATAAAATGGCAGGTTCATTTTTCATTCAGCATTTCCGCTAACCTGATTCCCACTCCATTACTCATCATAATGGTTACACCTTTGTGTTTAAGTAATCAGACACTTTCATTATATCTACTGTTATGTGTGAAACATAGTAACCAAATAAAGCAGCTCCGTGTATATCTTGCCAGCTTGTGAAATTTGCTGTGCTCATTTCTTCTTACTCCTCAATTATCCAGTCATTTCTCCATCACACCCCCCTTTTCCTTCATGTAATTTCTTCACCATTGTTTCACCTCAGTTATGTACCGTAGTGTTTACAGACATTTAGGGTTCAATGCCTAGTCTTTAAGCAGTACATCTTTGAAAACCACTGCTTAGTCAGTGTGATGAATTCACTCCTATACACCTTTTGACAGACCACAGAATCTCTTCCACTACTGCGTTTATTCACAGACAGTCGAGTATTCAGTTTGAAACACTCTCTTTCAATTGACCTCATCTAGACAATTAAGAAGATTCTCCAATGCCTTTATATCTTTTTTGGGCACATATGGATTTTTCTGTCCAAAATGTCTGCCTCATGTGCAGTGGGATTGCTTTTACTCTTGGGTCTTAATTTAGACCTGGTCTATCACCTGTCTTCAGTCCCCTGATTTATGGTTTTGCCCTGTAAGTGAAGTGTTGACCATGTAATTGCCTCTTAACAGGAGAAACATTGAGACATCTTAAATCCAGCTGTCAGTGAACTGTGTTTCCTATTGTGCTTTGTTCAGACTTTCTCATGCAGAGAAGTTTGAAGCTAAATACTGTACAGCAGACAAGTTAAATAAAAGACATTGAGCAACTCCTGGTGGTTGGTTATGTTGCTGCCACTTGGTTGGTGTATTAAAAGCACCTTTTAATGCATTAGTATATGTTCAAGATATAACATCTGCTGTACTTGTTTGTTTAACAATTTTGGTATAGTATTTAACATGCTGTAAATTTGCAGTCTATAAGATGAAATTCACTGGACAAAGATGTATGTAATCTTGTACTAAAACATACCTTTTATGCATTTTATGTTGTGCACAATTTAAGTTAAACATAAGATTTAGATTTAAGAAACACACAAATTACTTACAAGTTAATGGCCACTGTCAATGTTGGATTATAAAAGAGTTAAGGCTAACTAAAATTCAAAAAGTAAGGGTTTTATCCAAGAAATCAAGAATGTATTTAAAGTAAAGTATTTAAATTATGTAGTAAAAACTGTGGTATGGTATAACTATGTAATTTAATATAGAAAAACAACATAAAATTAAAATAGATCACATTTGACATTTGAATGTCACTGAGATAAAGTCTATAATAAATGTTAAAAGTGCTATTTTTAATTGAAAAATTATTGTTGAAAATTGTAAAATTTTTCAAATTGTAACATAATACAAGATTATCCATAGGCTGTTAGACACTTCCAAATCAGTTTAATGTATATCAAGAATTTCAGGTTCAAGTAGATGGCTACCTTGTCTAAAGAAAATGCCTTTCACACTACTTACAAGATGGCACACCTGGTCACAATGCAAACACTAACTCTATATGTGTGTTCTGCAGGTGACCATGTCTGTGTGGATGATAGCAGTAGCTCTCTGTCTGGTGGGTCAGTGCTTGGCTCAGCGCTCGGAGCCCATGTTTGTATCTGTCACTCAGAGTGTGCTGCCACCTGACTATGAGAACAACCCCACTCAGCTGAATTATGGCATGGCTGTCACAGACGTGGATGGGGATGGAGACCTGGAAATATTTGTGGCTGGGTGAGTATTTTGTTCTACATCTGCATCAGGATTTTAAAATAAAAGACCTGCAAAAGTAAAACATGGTTTGGGACAACGTATTTCATTTTCAAGTCAATTTGATTAAACTTAGGTTGTGGTCAGGGGTTTAAGAAGATGAATTTGTAAAAAAAAAAAAAAAAAAAAAGTTTCGTGAATTATTTTGACTAACTCAAATTGATTTATGTTGAAATGGAGGTAATTGATGGCATTCTCTCTCTCTCTCTCTCTCTCTCTCTCTCTCTCTCTCTCTCTCTCTCTCTCTCTCACTCTCTTCTTTGGAGATAAGCTACTTCCCATGCTCTACTTGACAGTGAGGTGTGCTGGAGCTAGCACACATGTCAGTTTGCAGGAATTTATAATGACAATGTTTGTATATTGTAGCAAAGTTTGAGTTATACAAATTTAGATATTACCACTTTAAGCTTGCTAGCAGTATTAATCTTTTTGAAGAGGTCTAAGTTGGAAAATGTTAATCATTGACTTTTTATTACATGATGATTGTATTCCAAATGTATTCTAATGTTAAAGCTTCATAGTTGGAGAAAAATGCCATCCTACAACCTCACTTTATAACAATACAGCCTTTTTTGATGTTTGATGTTAATTTTTATCCTCCAGCAAAAACTGCTTTCTGTACCATCTTTTTTTGTTAGGCTAATATAACGCTAGCTATTTTATTAAGCTATGTGTATATAACTTTAATGGCTACATGTCGGTATAAAGGAACTGCTGACTGTTAGAAAAACAGTCATAACCATATGATCATTTTAGTATAACGTAACACACATCAGAGAAAGATTTTAGTAAGACAGAATAGCAAAGTGCATTTGTAAAATGAATTGGCATTCCATTTAAGAAAGAATTAAAACTTGAGAAATGTGGGTGATTTGTGTTTTTGGTATGTACTAATTAACACATGTGATACATAACATAATGGGAAAAATTTTGGGTAAAAAATGACCAAAAACTTAGGTTTTATTAAATCTGTTCAGTTTTAGGTGGCTTTAAATGTTGCAGTTTTTATAAAGTAAAAATCTAGGTTAAAAATAACAATAACAACATTTCTAAAATACAACTAACATTATTATAAATTAACACTGCTTGATATTTGACACTCTCCTAAATCTTGTCCCTAACTAACAGAGACTTTACAGGTGCATCTCAAAAACCATTATTTTTAGGTTATTAAATACAGGTGCCTCTCAAAAAATTAGAATATCGTGGAAAAGTACGTTCCTGTCTTTAATTTAATTTGAAAAGTGGAATGTTCATATATTCTAGATTCATTACACACAAAGTGAAATATATCAAGCCTTTTTGGTTTTAATCTTCATGATTATGGCTCATGGAAAACAAAAATCCAATATCTAAAAATATTAGAATAAAGATTTATAATACAGAAATGTCACCCTTCTGAAAAGTATGTTAATTTACTTGGTTGTGGCTCCTTTTGCACGAATTACTGCATCAATGCAGCGTGGCATGGAGGCAGTCAGGCTGTGGCACTGCTGAGGTGTTATGGAAGCCCAGGTTACTTTGATAGAGACCTTCAGCTCGTCTGTATTGTCGGTTCTGGTGTCTCTCATATATTCTCTATGGGGTTCAGGTCAGGTGAGTTGGCTGGCCAATCATGCACAGTAATACCATGGTCAGCAAACCAGTTACTAGTAGTTTTGGCACTGTGGCCAGGTGCCAAGTCCTGCTGGAAATGGAAATCAGCGTCTCCATAAAACTTGTCAGCAGATGGAAGCTTGAAGTGCACTAAAATTTCCTGGTTGATGCTGCATTGACTCTCGACTTCAGAAAACTTCAGACTGGATTTCAAGCAACTTGGATTCTGTGCCTCTCTACTCTTCCTCCAGACTCTGGGACCTTGATTTCCAAATGAAATGCAAAATTTACTTTCATCTTCCCCATGATTGTTGTTGTGTGTACTGAACTGGTCTGAGAGATTAAAGGCTCAGGAAACCTTTGCAGGTGTTTGGAGTTAATTAACTGATTAGAGCTCTTCTCAGGTCAACATTTCTGTATTATAAATTCTTTATTCGAATATTTTGAGATACTGGATTTCTGATTTCCATGAGCTGTAAGCAGTGATAATCAAGATTAAAACAAACAAACAAAAAGCCTTGAAATAGTTCACTTTATGTGTCATGAATCTTGAATACGTAAAAGTTCCACTTTTTGAATTAAATTACAGAAAAAAACTTTTCAACGATATTCACATTTTTTGAGAGGCATCTGTATTTAATAACCTAAAAATAATGTTTCCACCTGCAGGTACAATGGCCCAAACCTGGTGCTGAAGTACGATAAAGCAAAGAAGAGATTAGTGAACATTGCTGTAGACAACCGCAGTTCGCCGTACTATGCACTCAGAGACCGACAGGGGAATGCAATTGGAGTCACAGCATGTGACATAGATGGTGATGGGAGGGAAGAGATCTATGTTCTCAACTCCAATAATGCTTTCTCTGGTATGTACAAATATTCTCATGGAGAGATACAAGCACACAAGACATATGAAGGAAAACAATTGATGACTATTTATACAATACAATATTCTGCTTTCCTTGACCAGGTCGAGCCACGTACACTGATAAGCTCTTCAAGTTTCGCAATGGACGTTTTGAGGATCTTCTAAATGATGAGATAAATGAACAGCGAGATGTGGCAAATCGAATGGCAGGTCGTTCTGTAGCTTGTGTGGATAGAAAGGTAACAGAACCGCATCTAGGTTCACCTGATGAGTATCTCAGACATCCTCTCAGTTTGTCCTATTCCTTGCCAATCATTTGCAGGATAACACAACAGTATACATTAATAGCAAAATCTGTGTTTAAATTCTACTGAAAGTTAAATGGGGAGCTACATGAAGCTTAACACCTCATTTCTATGAAACTTCTATGAAATATTATAATATATTATATTATATTATATGTGAACAGCACATGAAAGACTATGCTATTCCATACAATCCCGAGCTGAACAGCAACATTTGATAGCTTGCTTATGGTGTAAATTATTTGGTTGATAGCCAAAGCACAATAAGCTGAACTGCATATTTCTGGCTTCCCCACTCTTCTCCACTACCGTCAGCAATGAACGATGTCCACTTATCCTGTGAGGCAGCAACCAAGGGATTGAAATAGATTTTTTGATTGCAGCTCCATTTGACTGAGCAATAAGAGGATGCTGTTCTGCGGCACTGCATAAATGATGTAGCGCAGCTGGGTGAGGGTGTGAACTAAAACAAAACACAGACTTGTGTTCAGACTAGATTTAACTGAACTGTGGAAAAAACACTGCATCATTTACTAACAGCAATGACCTCTTGAGAGATCCCCAGGAAGACTGTAATAAGCATTTAATGTACTGCTATAGATTATTAATCCTGTCTCTTTCAGAAGTTGCACTCATACAAGGGCAATGGCAACGATTATTACAATGAAATGGCAGTGAATGAGATATTATGCGCGAAAACTCATAGAGGTCTTGCGGTTTGTTCCTATTTATCCATCTGTTAGATTCCCATCAACATGCAGGACAATGAATACTGAAAAGCATTTTTAAGAAGGTGTCCTGTTTGACAATGAAGTGCTGTCATTTGTCTCTTAAGGGTGGACAGGGAGATGTATTGACCTGCTCATGGAATGGAGATGGATTGGTTCTCACTCACTCCTATCTGTTCAGTCCTGTAATTATCCATGGGTTTATGGCTGCTACTGGAACCCTTTATACATTAGAGGAAAAGAGTAGCATTTTACCAGCAGAACAATGGATTTTTCTTCATTTAAATGCAATATAATAAAGCACAGAGACAAAAGTATTCTATACTTATGACCTTGGTGCAAACCTTTACGAACACCAGTCTGCAGTATTTAAAGGAAATGTGTGCACTGAAACCTGAAACACATTAAATATGTTTATATTGAAATATTTGTAAGCGTAGCATTGCCACCTCAGCGCTCCAGGGGCCCTGATTAGATCCTGAGCCTGTGGTACTGTCAAGTTACTGTGGAGTTTCTCCTAATCTCCCTGTGTTTGCATGGGTTTCCTCTGGATTCTCTGGTTTCCTCCCATCTCCAAAAACATGCTGATTAGTGGACCAGCCAAGTTATATTACTTCAAGAATTTATGTATTTTTTTGTTGGATGCTGCTGTATTTTTATTTATGTATTTTTATTCCCTTGAGAATTAGCAGTTGTTTCCCAGTCTGACATCACAGAGGGACATCTCCTGTGCAGTTCCAATAGCATTCAATAGGATAATTTTTTTATCAAGAGAGTATAGCCGGGTTTAGCTGTTAGCACCTAAAAACAAAACAGCAAGAGCTTCGTTTCTCATGCACCAATTTCAGCCATGTTTAACATCATGTTAATGTTCCAGAATGCAGAGTGGCTATACAACATTGTCGAGGTGAGTTAGAAGTCGGTAACTAACTCTGCTCAGCTAGGTAGCGATCTATGAGATATCAAGGCTGATTAATTTGATTGAGGAACCCTATTGGAACGAGACAGAATACAAGGTGAGGAGGTGAAAAATAATATGGCAGCTACACCTGTCCCTTTAGATAGAGCTAAATTAAGGGCTAATTGCACTGGCCTCTTTCAGTGTGTAAAGTGACATCATGTAGTGAAAATAGACCACCATGCTGATGAAAGAAATTTAAACCAAAAGCTCAACATTTTTGACATGTCCTGAGAAAAGAACAGAAAACCTGTTTACTTGAAACTAAATTGTAATGGAAGTGGGAATAGTTGGGGCAGAAAAGAAACATTTAAACATGTATTTTGATGAAGTTTTTAATCAAAAGATTAATCAATAAATTACTTTAAGCTCAATATCTGCATATTTCAACCTTTCATAGATCAAGCTACTCTTTTGGGGGAAGAATTTGTTCTCAGGGGAAATCTTTTATTATTATATATGGCAGAATTCAGCAAATGTCCATAGACTTCTATTTAGGTACTGTGTCAAACTTTCATCTATGATGAGGATGATAAACAGTAAGGTGATTAATACAGCTGTATGCAAAAGTTTGGGCAACACTGGCCAAAACAATCTTTATTGATTTTTACACAACAGTTAGTTCCAGTGCACTCATTTGATTGAACAGGCGGCATTCCAAGAGTACTGATATTTAATATAACAGCACTGGGACATTTCACGGTTTGAATCACTCGCTACATAAAATTACAATTCTAGCAATAGTTCATTAAACTGAAACCATTACTACACTTACTATGGGCTGTCAGTCAGTCAGTCTGTGTTGAATGGCAGCTACACAGCTGTGGCTTCTTTAGGAAAGATTTTCATTACAGAGCAAAAATAAACTAAATATTTAGATATATTTTGTCTGAAATTTCAGTTACACAATATTATTTCCTGTTTATGGAACTGTTGTATAAATGCAGTATCACACGTGCAATTGTGTTGTTGTAGTAAATATCACTGAACAGATTTAATGAAGTGAATATGCAGTGATATTCACTTCAGCAGTACTCTTGCTTGTGTGATATCGCTTAATTGAAATGAAAAAAGGTATTCTCTGCAGCAACCATTTTTTAAAATTATTTATTTATTTATTTATTTATTTTTAAATCTGCAAAATGTGCAGTTCCTTTATATTTGATGAACTGGAAAAAATAGAAACAAAATAGTTATTGTGTCATGTTCAAAAGTTTGGACACCTTTCCAGTTGTAAAGTCTCAGAACTTAATTAACTCATTAGGCCATAACTGACTCATTAAGTTTCATTAGGAAGATCAAGAATTGTCATTAGGAATAACATTTCCATTAATAAATTCTCTGACTCTTCAAACCTTGTGCTAACACTTACCTACCATGGGCTCCTCTAAGCAGCTGACTGAGGATCTGAAAATGAAGCTTATTGATGCCTACAAAGTTGAGAAAGGCTATACAAATATATTAATAGTGCTTTTAGCTCACAATTTTCACTGTCCAAAATGTCCTTACTGTATAAATGGCAGTTAAGGGGAACTGTCGCAGTCAAGGCAAGATCCAGAAGACCAAGAAAACTTTCAGATAGAAATGCCTGTATGCTGGCATGGATGAATCATCAGAAAGAAACCTCACCTTTGACCTCATTACAAAATCGAACATCTGATGTATACAAGACAATGTTTAGAAGCCAGAGGCATTTTGGAAAGAAGTGCTATTGGCTGATGAAGTGAAAATGGAAACACATTGCCACAATATAAAGGTATTTTTGGAGAAAGAAGCAGCTGCATTTGATGAAAAGCACAGCTTGCTAACTGTTACACATATGGGTGGATCTCATGTACTTTGGGGTTGTGTGGTGGCCAGTGTGACAGAAAACATTGCAGAAGTAGAAGGAAGATGGATTCTAGTAAAAAGTGGCAAATTTTGTAAGCAAACGTGATGCAATTATTCAAGAAACCGAAGCTTCTACAACAGAACAGTGATCCAAAACACCTCAGAATCTACCAGGAACTACTTCAAGAAATGCAAGCTAAAGCTTTTGATCTGCAAGGAAAGGTTAGTGAACATTTATTAAGCAAGACTAGAAAGACTCCTAGCTGATTACAGAAAGCTTTTGAAAGTTGTGATATCTGGCAAAGGTGGTTTAACTATTAACTTAGTCCAAACTTGAAAAAAGTTTTTAGTTATTTATTGTTTTTTTTTTTTTTTTAATATATATTTAAAAATTATTTTTTAAAATATATTTTTAAATTAATTTCACTTAAAACCCAGCAAAATATTGTATGTAATTTGCCCAGGGGTGCCAAAACCTTTGGATACAACATTACATTCAGTTATCTTTAGTAACCAGTGAATATGAATGAATGAAGGATCCTGTGGATCTGGAACCTATCTCTTGATCACTAAGCACAAGCCAGGGATACAGCCTGGACAATATCTGCATAATTCAACCTGTCAGAGATAGGGCAACTTTCTTATGAAGAGAAATTGCAGTTATGTGTTAAACATGGCAGTGCCTCAGTAGCTGTGTTCATATGGACACCATAAGAACATCAAAAGAATTTGGATAAAACTGAATGAGGAGGACTATGGTAAGACATCCCTTTTAAGTTTGTCTCATTCTGTTAACACACAGTATAGTCATATATGTAAAATCTTTGACAAAATTCAACAAATGCCCCTAGACATCCATTATAGACAAGTTTTGACTAAACCAGTTTTCTTTTATTTTCCAATGTATCATATTTGACAGTGGTGGATTGATGGTTATTAAATGAGGTTAACAACTGCTGGCTCCTGAGTGACACAACTTTATTGTCTCTGTATTGCCTCGAGTTCGAATACTGAAGGTACCAGTGTCATCCATGGCAAGGAGTCCGAGAAAGTATAATTGGCCTTGCTGGATGGTAGGATGGCATTACTCTGTAAACCAAAGCAACTCTAGCCAATTAGGGCCGTCAGTCAGCTCATGTGTGAATGAAAACTGTTAATGCTTTGGGTTCTGCTGCCCTGTAACGTACTGTAGCATGAACAACAGTAAAAGATGCGGTTGCTGGCTTCATGTGTTTTGGAGAAAGCATGTGCTAACCCTCACCTACCTAATTGGTAGCTGGCTTTTAAATTTCTGGTAATTAACAGTGACAAAAAATGGGACAAAATAAAAAGCTGCAATACAACGTAAATTATAATGATATTCCTACCTATCTGTGTGTTTCCAATCTCTATTTATTACGTTTATGAATCAAATAAAAATGATATCCATTAAGTAATTTTCAGTAAACCGAAAACAATGACGCCCATAATATTTATAGCATATATAATATTCTCTTAACTCCCTTTCTCAAGCTGGTTTTCTTGACCTGAGTTGACGTCTCAGTAGAGTACAAAGAGCAATGAATGTTTTTGACATTTACATTCCTATGCACCATTAAGACCGCAGAGACTAGGTAGTGGTATTTATATACTTATGCACACATTTCTTTAGTTCATCATTTCCCTGGTGTGGAGATGCAGGGATCCCTGGAGACTTTATTGAAACTGTGTGCGCAAGTTCATTTAGACGGTTCCTTCACTGAGTTCAGGCCCACAGGGACTCTGTCTGATAATGGAGTGTGAAATTAATATCCACGGGGTAGGTGCTGGAGAATGCAGAGAAGGCAAAGGAATGGGGTCCTCAAACAAGAGAAATGAAGGCCTACAATCCAACGAAGTGGTAGTTAACATTTGGAGGCGCACGTCCATGCTGTGTTTGGCATTATCATAATCACACATTTTGTATTTGTGCAGACATATGAATCGCTTAGAATGGTACATGCACAATAAATAATCCTCCTCTGTATTAGGGAACAGGGCATTATGCAATCTATATTGCCAACTATGCCAGTGGGAACGTGGGGCCACATGCTCTGATTGAAATGGATGAAACTGCCAGCGACCTGTCCATGGGGATTATTGCACTGTCTAACGTGGCAGAACAAGCCGGAGTCAACAGGTTTACAGGTATAATGTTATATTACTTTATATGTGTAAGAGAAGGGGTTTATTACCAGAAACCCTTAAAAGCAGCTGGCTTTAGGGTCAGTGTGCTTAACCCTGTGGCTGATTTACACCAGAACCCAGTGCTCATATCAGCTGCGAGTCATTGAGTTATGGACAGAGTTTATTGTGTAAAGCAGCCCTAATAGAGAGAGAATGCGCATGTGAGGTGCTGCTGCAGCAGCACAGTGGCAGTTTTTGGCCCACTCAGCTGTTTGCTGTTCTGAAAGTCATAGGGAGGCACAAGGACGACAGAGCCATACTTCAACCCGGACTTGCTCAATGGGCCAAACATTCCATTAATCAGCACAGACTGTGAAGTGGACTTTGATCCTCTATTCAACGCTGTTTCAGTGGAAGCACAGTTATGAAAGGTTGTGCACTGAGGCAGGGAGAACTAGAGTCCAGAATTATTCTGAAAGGTCATTTTGGATATATGATAAAGCCATGTTCAGTCTGTGTATTTGAATCTTTTCTTTTATAATTTGCGCGGGGTTGAGGCTCGGGTGCATTTTGGTCAAATAGGAATCTAAATATTTCGCTAAAGGACAGTGCAACAAAGCACATCATGTGAATGCATTGCAGAGGAAATGTTCACAACATTTAAAGATGTAAGCGTTAAACATTCTGAGTTTTATCATTGCCTCCAGGGTATTAAAATGAGCACTGCAGTGAGGGGCAATATGGCTGTAGAGAGTCTGTAATGTGTAGTAATAATAGTAGTTTGTGTCAGCAGAAACAGTGGCATGCCTGCATAGAGGAATGGGCTGGAAAAGCAGAAATGATTTGCACATTGCATATGGTAAATGTGGTTGTCCCTGTGATGAACTATAGGAGGACGTGGGGTCGTGGTGGGGCCCATACTCAGCCAGACCCTTCCAGATATATTCTGTGCCAACGAGTACAGCCCCAACTTTCTTTTCCACAACAATGGAGACGGGACGTTTACAGATGTGGCTGCGCAGGCAGGTGAGCTGTACAAGGATAGTATTTGGAAACCTGACCGTCACATCCATGTATGCCCATTCCAAAACCATGGAGTTGGTTTCACCATTGGTGCTATAACAGCCTTCAGTCTTCTGGGAAGGCTTTCCACTAGAACTTGGAGCATGGCTGTGGGGATTTGTGCCCGTTCAGCCACAAGAGCATTAGTGAGATTGGGTACTGATGTCAAGTGAGAAAGTATGGTGAGCAATCATTGTTCCAGTTCATCCCAAAGGTGTTCAGTGGGATTGAGGTCAGGGCTCAGGCCATTCAAGTTCTACCACATCAACCTTGGCAAACCAAGGTTGGACCTTGATTGCTTTGTGAAAGGAGTTTTGTCATGATGAAACATGTTTGAGCCCCTTAGTTCCTTCTAACTTTGTGGCAACAGTTTGGGGAAGACCCACATATGAGAGTGATGGTCAGGTTTCCATATACTTTTGGCCATACTGTGTGTTTTTTGTATACAAAAACATGAACAGCAAAAGTCAATATTTATTTGTTTCATAACTGAAAGGATGATGTACACTTGTTGCAGGAGTTGAGGACCCAATGCAGCATGGCCGTGGAGTAGCTCTAGCAGATTTTAATCGGGATGGGAGGACAGATATTGTGTATGGCAACTGGAATGGGCCACATCGTCTGTACCTGCAATTAAACAATAACCGCAAACAAAGATTCAAGGTGAGTTTGTTTGAATCTATACATTTACATTATGCATGCATTAGTGCAAAATGACTTACACTTGAGGCAGCATACAACTGAGCAGATGGATTAAGGTTGAGTGAGCTAACCATGGCAGCTGGACAGTGCTCATGATTGCACCAGTTCTGTACCAGTTATTTGACTAACCGATGCCATTTGTTTGCTTCATTGAAGACTTGCTTTACTTTAGTACATTTATTTGCTGTAAATTGAAAGCTAATGTATCTGAGGAACAAATGGTAGGTGTAATCTGCTAGTGGAAGTATTTGAATAGTTTGCCATAATAATTATATTAGTTTTGTGAATTATTTTTATTATTTCTCTGTGTACCCATAATTTGATGCTTGGACAGCATAACTGAGCCAAGATTTTCTTGTCCATTTTTGAAATGCCTTCGGACACACATTGCAGAATTTTAAGCACAGTGACTCAGAATTGGTCTACAGCGCCTCCTTTTTGATTAAAGAATTCTGACTGTTATTCATTTCTACTGATCATTTAACTCTGTGTCACTCCTCTTCAGGCAAACATAGTAAGATGTTACAGAATGCAAGATTTTATGACGGTTGCTGATTACGGAGCTCTGCAGATTGGAGCAGTGTTGATTATCCTAATGCTGGTGGAGAAAGCGTTGATGAGAGAGTGACTGTCTGAGGCCTTTGCTATGACCACAGTGCAATTACACATACAATCAGAGGTCTACCTGATTATATCTGACTGATTAACGCATTCAAATACAGTAGACTAAAATGAAAGATGTGTAGGACATCTTTTCCAGATACACATTAAATCATGTCTCTGATTCAGTTCAACTAACTTGTTCTAAATTATGCTGGATTCATATTGTTCTGATATAAATCCAGTATAACACTAGCTTTGTTCTGTATCTGGAAGACTGAATGAATATAAAATAATGAAATATGATAAAATCCATTTAGTTAATTCTGGTTTAGCTTGAGAGTTGTGCTTGTAGTGAAAGTATTTTAATATCACTGCATTATCAATAATCATTATCAAAAATTCACCACATATTATATATTACTCCATACAAAGCAGCATATGTCTATGATAACGATACTATAATAATTCTCTGAGGATAGATTTATGAGTAACAGGGGAGTTCATAGTATTTGGGTTCATGCCAGAATCAATGGCTCCAGTACAGTGCAAAATAATTGTTTGGGTCTGTTTACCTGCCCAGGAACTATAGATGTAAATTAGCTAGTAGCTAACCTTGGTGTTTGCCCTGACTAAATATACTTAAACTGAGCTAAACTGATCTAACCTAATCTAAAGGGCTTTTCATGCAATATTTTATTTTCAAACACGAGTCATAAATCAACCTGATCTTCAAGTACAGTGCTGAACTGGAGCCTTGTGTGGATGTGGAACAGTGTTATGTGTTAACCTGCAGTGCTGTTTTGGATGTTGTTGTCACTACGGGTGATGTTTATTCTGGCCAGATAGATAAATGTCACTGGGGAGCTGTTTTATAGAGGTCACATACTGGGTTAAGGTCCTGTGGGAGCACTTGTACAGAGACATCTGCAATGCACTGCTGGCTCTTGTGACCACTGCCATTTCTAATTAAGATGTTCTGTCACTTTGCTCAATTGCTAATTAAATCTGAAGTGACCTCAAGCTGTACAGGCACTGCAAACTGCTTAAGTTAATAATTTTAAGGCACTGTAATTTTACACCAAACATGAACCTAGTATGCCTTCTTTATTATATAGGTGTGACGGCACCAAATGGCCAAAAGCAGACTGTAAGAAATGTTCACTTCTCTTTCACTTTTGATTTTGCTCTTGCTCAGTGTAAGCCCTGTCCAAAGCTGTCCATCGTATCTTCTTTACCTTGGGAGGACAAGGTCATTCTAGGGTACTCGTCAAGCAGAGTTTATGAGCCCTATAATTAAAATGAGGGGTAAATACTTGAGGGAGTGCAGTGCTCTATAACTCTTCATGGACTTATTGCTGCACCACTGAACCAAGGAGATATCAGTTACTTCCTCCTGCTCTTACTTCCTGCTGCTGCAGGTCTTTGAGCTGCATGATTTACCTCGAGGTCTGCCTTCTGTGTCAAACATACAAGACATCAGACATTAATTATTTACTATCCAGATGCGTTGCAGTCTACATGTGCCTTTCTTAGTATTTGTATTTGTCTTTACTGTAAATTTTCTTCTTTCACAGTGAATTTAGGAAAGTATGATAAAAGGGGTGTGTATATGTATGAGTGATACTGATACCCTTGTGTCTCAGGACATTGCTTCACAGAAGTTTGCCATGCCATCTCCTGTGCGCACGGTCATCGTTGCAGACTTTGACAGTGACAATGAGTTGGAGGTCTTTTTCAACAACATTGCATATAGAGGATCATCAGCCAACAGACTGTTTAGGTAAACCAAGACTTCAGTTCATCAAATAACAAACATAAAATAAAGCTCAGCCAGAAAATGAAGTATTTAAGGCCATAAGATATTAATGGAAAACCGCAATCTTACTGTGGATATCTGAGTAGGCCTAGACAGGCCGGTTTAAAAAACAAAAAAACACCCAGTAGTCATGCAAAATACACGCCATTCCCAACCTGAAAAGCTACCTGATGGATCAGGTAGCACACCAATTACAATTCTGTAGATCACAACCTCAAGTGACACCTGCTATGTAACACTGAACCAAAAACAGAAAGCATAAAGACAGTAACTATAGCTATATCACTGTGATGTAGAGTGAAACACTCTCTGGAGCAGTGGTTCTCAAACTGGGGGCCGCCAGATGGCGCCGGGAGGCCATCAAAAAATTAATTTTACCTGTATGTAAGTCGGGATTGTCAACCTTTGAACTATGATGTACATAAAAATGAGAAATATTAATCATTTAAATCAGTTATACACAGCACACTAAGCTAGAACATCACCAAACAGAGACATTCTTTGATATACTAGTGTGCAGTACTGTTAACCACAGGCTGACAAAAACCTACGACTACTTAAAATGGATATGTTTTTAGATAGAGGACGCAGCCTCTGTACTGAGAAAGTTAATGCAGAAGAGCCTAGTGTGTAAAAAAAAAAAAAAAAACTAATTGCAAAAATTTGACGATTCTAGGGGGCCACAAAAGGATGCAGCCTAAACAAAGGGGGCCTCACACTGAAAGTTTGAGAACCACTGCTACAGTTTGTAGTAAAATTAAGGTGCATGTTAACTGCTAATTGCATTCCCAGGGTGTCTCGGAGAGGAAATTCAGACCCATATATAGATGAGCTGAACATTGGGGAGGCAGCTGAGCCAGAAGGGAGGGGAACAGGTATCTGCCTATTATTTGTCTTATAATAAAATTGTGTAATTTTATGCAGATGCAAACAACCACATTATTTGGTATTTGGTTGTATAAAACACACATTCCTTCAGGTTAAACTCCAGGTTAAATTCCTAACACCTGACAATTAAGCAAGCATAAATATGTGACCTTTCTTTACCAGTGGGTGGTGTCAGAGCTCTACTGTGCTGTATTTTTGCTTTCTTACCAAGCATAACATTTTATAAGCATGTGTAATATATTCAGTTAGAGTAATGATAATCACCTATCATTGAGTCTTAATTAATTAGTGTAAGATTATTGTATTATTCTAAGGTTAAAAGTCAGGGTATTTTATGTAGGAGAGATTCAATGGGAAGCAGAAATGATAGATCTTGACTGGTGAATGACTTTCTCCACATGTTATAATATGATATATAAACCAAAACAACTAATTTAAGTCATAAAGTGTCTCCTTATGTTTCTTATTTATTTAAACATGTAATATATTATGTAAAATATATATTTTGCGAATTATATTTCGTGGCATGGCACTTTCACCTGTGTTGCATCTGATCTCTACATTTGTCTTGTAGGAGCTGCTGTGACTGATTTTGATGGAGATGGACAGTTAGATCTGCTGGTAACGCATGGCGAGAGTGCAGCTCAGCCTATCACGGTGTACCGAGTGAACCAAGTGAGCATCTGATGTCCACCTTCTTATGAAACAGCTGCAAAATACAGGAAAATGCATTCTAAACAGAAAATTGTGTTTGCATTCAAATGTGAAAGAAAATCATTATTTGTGAAATTGCTGTGCATTTTGCTGTTTAGTTACTAGTTAAAATAGCCATTTCATTTCATTAGTCGTTAATAAATCCATTTAGTAATTTCATCCATTTAAACAACAACAAACATCATTAATGTAGCTGTTGCTAAATGCAAGTTATTTTAGAGGTTTTCTCCAAGTTATCCCATGCTGTTGATTGCTCCTTACAGGGATCATCTAACAGATGGCTCCGTGTGATTCCACGCACTCAGTTCGGGGCTTTTGCTCGGGGGGCCAAAGTGGTGGTCTACACTAAAAGAAATGGCGTTCACACACGCATCATCGATGGAGGCTCTGGATACCTGTGTGAAATGGAACCTGTAGCTCACTTTGGCCTTGGTATGTGCTGTATTTGTATTTAACTTCTAGCCAGCATACAAAGCACTCTCACAGTTTTAGTTTCCTAACAACAAGATTCAGAGCAGCTTAACAGAATTCCTAGGTTTTGCTGTTAATTTAGACAAATGTGTTGACTACATGAGTACAAAATGGGCCTATACTTGTTTATGTGTGTTGTTATGCTGTATTCATTCAAAATTTTATCTTGCGAATGGCATTAATAACAACAGTGACAATAAGAAGATCCAAAGACAGGTGATATTGAAATAAACATTTGATATTAACAACTAACATTAGAATCAATACAATGAATAAATAGAAATCACATTATACTTCATAAAATCTGACAGCTCTACTATTAAAACATCCATAATTTCATTTAATTTCAGCAAATAAGGGTCAGTACACAGTGAAGCAACATGTGCTTTGCTTGACTCCACTATGATTCCCGTTTCATGAGGGTGCATATGTCAAGTGTGTTCATGCAGCGGTAACATTATCCATGTACAAGCCGGCATTTTTAATATCCTCACTGATTAGAAGTCTGTGATGAGACATCGGTGTACAGGTGCAGAAGCCGGTGGTCAGCACAGGAACGTGCTCCCTCTCCATGGCTCAGTTACGGATGCTCTGCCGAGCGTGGCTTCAGCAACTCATCAGGGAGCCATCAGCCAGATTTGTAGCAGTGGTAGGAAGCCAGTTGGAAGCTCTGAACTTTCTAAATATGCTGTGAAAATCAAAATTCTCTCCTTTAGTGGTCAAATGATCAGCCCAGAGGGCCTGTAAATATATGTATACCTAGTGTTGGGTACAGCCACGCATGCATACTTGGTGCTGGTGGGTGGATGTGTGGAGCAGGAGCTAAAAGATTGTAAATCACATCAGATGACTTGAGATCTGAAGGACTACAAATTCCATGTTATTGGAATAGCTGTCAGAGCACTTGATTGTTAGCCATAAAGTTTCAGTTTGCAGCTCCCACAGAGCCGAAGATTACATTACCGCAAAATTCAGTAATGTACATTGCTTCATACATTCGCTGTTGGCTACAAATGTGCCTCATGGAACCTTCACTGCTGACTCATCACTGAATGCTAATATAAAATACAGCTTGACGACTTTTACCCTATATGAGCTACATGTAGAATTTAAACATGACAGTCTCTTGAAGAGCTATCATGAGCCTCAGCAGGTGAAGTGTCCAATATTTTCTCCCAAGGGGCACCTGGAGATGCAGACTGGGTCCTGGCAGGAGCCCCTGCGGATCTGTTTACCTAAGAAATGTTGCTTTAATTAAAGACTGGCAAGGCACTCAAAGCATCTCTCCATGCTTGACTAAAAAGAGGAATGGAAGGAAATGGGAGCTGCTTGCAATTGAGCTCTTCCCCCATCCCTTCCCTTTGAAGTTCTATAATATTCTTCTGCCATGTGTTGCTTCGTTTGCATGGTGTCTGTGATGATCACCATGTCTTGGACACTGCCATACCAACTGTTGTAGTAACTGTAGCCAGGCTCTCGTTGTGGCACTGCCAGCAGATGGGTGGTGTACAGTGAGAATTTGGATGGGTTGGGATGGGTTGATGCTGGCTAAATATAGGATGTTACTTTGCCAAAAGCTGCTCGAATGCATTAATATAGAACATTCATGGTGTTCTGGCATTCAGCACAGTATGCAACACATTTACCTCAATTCTAATCTGGTTGTTGAGCATCTCTGTGGAACATTGCCTGCTATACGACTAGCTCCCAAACTCATAATCCTGTCTTGTATGCTGTTATTCATGAGACTTTCATTTACTGTATCAAATCAGACAAGTTTAGTTCATACTGCACACAGCTGTAGCCCTGTGCATTCTTGTGCATTTGTTAAGAGCTTGCAACCCTTGTGCCAAACCCAAGCCTGCTCCAACCTGGCTTTTGCCAAAGAGCTTCTTGGGAGGCCTTTTCTCCTGAGTGGAATTTTTCCATTGAGAGCTGTGCTTAAAGAGAAGAAATCATTCATTGTGTCTCCTAACTCTGAGGGGAGGTTACAAAGGCAGACTGTTCTCTAAGTGCTGAGAGGCTTTTTGCTTTCCTGCCATGTTCTTCGCCAACAGGGAAAGACGTGGCCACCAATGTGGAGGTGTACTGGCCAGATGGACGGTCTGTAGCCAGACCACTGGAGCTCAGTGACCTGAACACAGTTATGGAGATCAACTATCCAACATCTAAGGAGGAGGAAGTGACCCCAGCAGTCGAGATTGAGGTGTGGGCAGTGCATTGTTGACTTTTATGATTATTAAATGGTTAACCCTCTTGCATGCTATTATCAATACATGTATACTTATTGGTCTTTAGTAATAAAAATTATTTTTTATGAAACCACAGACTTCCATTCAAATAATCATGGATGCTCTTGAAGTACACTAAAATCACTTTTTTGTTTTCTATTCACAACCTGTTTATTAGACCTATTTATTCCATATTATTACTCCCAGATTAAAATTAACTAAACATTTAGCGATGCGGTTTGAAATATTTGTTCATATTGATTAGACAAATTGAGGCAGATACAAAAACATTTGGTAATTTTTTAGTATTGCTCCACTTGAATCGAAACTTTTAAATAAGTCAAATTAGTCCCTTTATATTATGTTCCCTTTATGTATCTTTTACAGTGTGGACATGGATTTTTTGTTAACGAAAATGGCCGATGCACTGGTAAGATTCATAGACTTTACAGACTGTTGTTCAGTGTCACTGTAAATCCCCCAAACTGTGTTGTCATCTGTCACTTGACTGTTGCAAATCGCCCACATACAATCCTTCATTCCACTGTCTTGTAACTTCCAGATCAGGATGAGTGTACACAGTTTCCCTCTGCGTGTCCCCCTGAGCGTCCTGTCTGTACCAATACATATGGGAGCTTCAAGTGCCGCTCAAAGAAGAAGTGTAACCAGGGACATGAGTCTAATGATGAGGGATCAGCCTGTGTGGGTGAGTAGGAAACTGCTGACTAGGGATTAATAAAAGAAGGAACTGTCATGAGGCCTTCCAACTGTCACGCTGCTTTAAGCGTTCATGGACTGCATCAGTTTTAAACCCAAGTCTGTGTTTATGGCCAAATATGACTGCCTACAGCTTTCCCATGATCCTCTTTTCTATTGTTGCTTTATAGCTTCCAATTTGTTTTCCTTTCCTTTCACTCTGTGCTGTCTCACATTTTCAGATATTCACTAAAATGTCCTTATATTAAAGCCAGTAAAATAAATGTGGATGAGTTCTCTCTGTGCTTTCTGCCTGCAGCTCAAGTAGCATACTTTGAGGAAAACAGATCTTCTGCTTTCAAACAGTGGCCTTCTCACTTCTGGTTACTGTCTCTAACTCTGCTCACGCTGCTCTCTGTCTAACCTGCTGATGGATCCTTTCTTCCTTGTCATCATCACTCCTCCTCTACTGTGCATTCTCTCTCCTGTGTATTGGGAGTCGACTGTAAACTGAACTCTCTTTGGACTCCCAACTCTCATCGTGACCCCTGCTGTGTCTCATTTTCTGCTCTAATACTTGTAGAATAGACATTGTGCATGCCCACAGGAACTAACAGGCATTTTAAAGAAGAAAAGATTTTGAAAAGAGTTTCAAGAAAAAAAGAAAAAAGATTCAATGCAGCAAGCTGTGGAGAAGTAAGAAAGGCATCACATGGCTGCTGAAGTAGTGAAGTCTCACCAAATTATTTGCTGAACATTTTCATCTAAAGGCCTGGATATGATTTTATCTTAGTGTGAATATAAATTGGTAATATAAAAATATATTCAAGGTCACAGGTTGTTCCTTGGATATGGGGTGTAGATTATTTGCAGTTTAATATTTAATAAAAATGGATCAACAACCAAATTGCTGGTGTTGATTCTATGAAATCTACATCAAGTATGTGATTTGCCTTTGCAAGGTATTTTATTTATTGACATATTTGCAAATATTATTTTTATTTTATTTTAAAAATATTTATTTCATATATTTTTATTGTTATTTTTATTTAATAATATGAAATAAAGTCTCCCCAAATGATTTGGTGTAGACTTTTCATCTAAAAGTGCAGATATGATAAAGTGATTTTATTTTGCTGTGAATATAAATTGCTAATATGAAACATATTAAAAGTCATTGGTTGTTCCTTGGGTGTGGGGTGTGTGGATTGTCTGCAGTTTAATATTTAATAAAATGGATCAACAACCAAATTCCTGGTGTTGGTTCTATGAAATCTACATCAAGCCTGCCATTTGCTTTTGCAAGCTGTTTATATGTTGGCTATTAGTTCATAAATGTTGTAATAATAATAATTATAATAATAATAATAATAATAATAATAATAATTATTATTATTATTGTTATTATTATTATTATTATTATTATTATTGGCCCAAGCACAGACTTGTTAGGAGTTTTCTCACACTCAAAAGTCTTTTTCCCCCTCTTATATAGACCTCATCCACTCCTTTCCACCATGATGAATTTTTTGCTCATTTGCATAATATGCAAAACCTACTTTTGCGAATTAGTGATAGGATTTTTGACTGATCTTCACAAACAGGAGGTCAAATTTTTCAGGAAAAAATTCAATAATTATCAAAATATGTTGACATTTGTTAACAAAATGGCTGACTGTAATGAGGCAGAGTATCATTTGTTTAAAGAGCTGTAACTCATAAATGCTTGTGTGCATCCAAACAAAAGTTGAAAGGCATACAGTGCCCTCCAGTAATATTGGCACCCTTTCTAAATATGAGCAAAGAAGGCTGTGAAAATTTGTCTTTATTGTTTAACATTTTGATATTTTGTTTAAAAAAATCAATACTTACAAAAACATATATATTATAAAACACAGTATATGTTTTTATAATGTATATTTTGTCTTCAGTTTGCCAGACACTACTGGAACTTCATAGGGGATCGGGTTCTATGATCAAATGAAACCAAAATAGAGCTTTTTGGCACACGCAGAGAGGTAGACATATGGAACAGTACCTCATGTCCACAGTTAAATATGCTGGTGGCTCTTTAATGTTTTAGGACTGTTTTTCTGGCAGAGAACCTGGACATTTTGTTAGGATACATGGCATCATGGACTCTATCAAATATCAACAGATATTAAATGACAACCTGACTGCCTCTGCCAGAAAGCTTAAAATGGCCATGGTTGGATCTTCCAGCAGGACAATGATCCAAAACATACATCAAAATCAACACACAAATGGTTTACTGACCACAAAATTAAGGTCCTGCCATGGCCATCCCAGTCCCTGACTTGAACCCCATAGAAAACCTGTGGAGTGAACTGAAGAGGGGAGTCCACCAGTGTAGACCTTGAAGTCTGTATGGAGGAATGGTCTCAGATCCTTTGCCATATATACTCCAACCTCATCAGGCATTGTAGGAGAAGACTCACAGCTGTTATCTTGGCAAGGGGAGGTAGCACAAAGTATTGACTAAGAGGGTGCCAATAATTGTGGCACACATATGTTTAACGAAGATATTTCTGAATAAACCTGTGCTTTGTTTGCAATTGTTTGATATCCATGAGGGCAGAGTATTTTTGTGATTTTTTTTAAACAAACGATCAAAAGGTTAAACAATAAAGACAATTTTTCACAGCCGCCTTTGCTCATTTTTACCAGGGGTGCCAATATTAGTGGAGTGCACTGTATGCACTTATCAGCCATAACAATAAAACCACCTGCCTAAAACTAAAATAAAACCTCCCTCCTGCTACCAAAACAGTTCTGGCACAAGTTCACATCAAGGCATGGACTCCACAAGACCTCAGAAGGTGTCTTGTGGTATCTGGCACCAAGACATAAGCAGCAGATCCTTTGAGTAGTGTAAATTGTGAGGTGGAGCCTCCATGGATAGGACCTGTTTGTCCAGCACGTCCCACAGATGCTCAATCGGATTGAGATCTGGGGAATTTGGAGGCTGACTTAACACCTTGAACTCTTTGTCATGTTCCTCAAACCATTCCTGAACAGTTTTTGCAGTGTGGCAGGGCACAATATCCTGCTGAAAGAGGCCACTGCTATTAGGGAACATCGTTGCCATGAAGTGGTGTACTTGGTCTGCAACAATGTTTAGGGGGTGGTATGTGTCAAAGTAACATCCACATGAATGTCAGGACCCAAGGTTTCCCAGCAGAACATTGTCCAGAGCATCATACCGCCTCTATCAGCTTGCCTTCTTCCCATAATGTGTCCTGGTGCCATCTCTTCCCCAAGTAAGCACCGCACAAGGTGTATTCTGACACCTTTCTATCATAGCCAGCATGAACCTTTTCAGCAATTTGTGCTACAGTAGCTCTTCTTTAGGATTGAACCAGAAGGGCTAGCCTTTACTCCCCATATGCATCATTGAGCCTTGGGCACCCATGACCCTGTTGCTGGTTCACCGGTTGTCCTTCCTTGGACCACTTTTGGTAGGTACTAACCACTGCATACCGAGAACACCCCACAAGACCTGTCGTTTTGGAGATGCTCTGACCCAGTTGTCTAGCTATCACAATTTTGACCTAGTCAAAGCTTCCAAAACATCAACTTTGACAACTGACTGTTCACTTGCTGCCGAATACATCCCACCCCTTGGCAGGTGCCAATGTAAAGAGATAATCAATGCTATTCACTTCACCTGTCGGTGGTTTTAACGTTATGGCTGATTGGTGTACAGGACAAGATTCTAAGGTCAGGTGCAGGTCAGTGTGGGGTGTGGTCATACATAAGGAGTGGAGCTAAAGTCAGATAACTTTCTGAGGAACTGTAAGTCTGATTGAGCTGAAATTTGGTATGGTGCATCATTATGATAACTTGTAATGATGATCTGTAATCTTGATGATGACCTAAGTAATTAAAAAAAATAATGGTCACAATAATTAAATAATGGCCACAATTGGCCAGTACATTTTCAGCAGTCAATTGGCAGGGTTAATATTGAGCTATTCAGTAACACTGGCCACTACAGGCGATGTTCATGTTTTTGCTTACAAAAACAAGCACATCTCTTGGAAAATAAGAGCCAAAGTGAAATTTCTTGTTAGTGTTGATTCCTTGGCTCAACCCATATACATTTTCCATTTCCATTTATCCTACCCACTCCAATTTACAATATACATAATCTGAAAAACCTTCTTTAGCAAACTAGTCCTAGGATTTTTTTTTCCAGATTGTCATGTATTTTGGTGTCAAAGTACTCAGGAGTGTGAAGTTTAATAATTCTTTAAAAAACATTTTGAAACAGTATGGCTGCCACACTCCAATCAATCCAAGTGGGATGGAGCTGGTTTATTCAAGCTGTAATTCATGAATGCCTGCATGGAATAACACAAAACTCGCAGTGTATGTATGGCAAAGGGTTCTTAGGTGATATGCAAAGTTACAGAAGCTACAAGTCCAATCGTGCTGAAATTTGGTGTGCTACATCAATGTGCTAATCTGATACTTGATTTTTAATCAGCACAGAATTACTTCAAAAACGTGGTCACCTTCAGCAGCTTCAGTTTTCAGCAGGCATTTTACACAACTAGCATTGAGCAATTGTTGCAAAACTTCATAAGTAAATTCGTGTATGGAATCTGTATTGTTCTATGTGCAGTGGAAAGGACTAGCCACTGGGGGTGATGTTTGCTAAGATGGCTTGGACCCTGCAGATTGCTGCTTGTGGCTATATCATCATCATCATCATCATCATCATCATCATCATCATCATCATCATTATTATTATTGTTGTTGTTGTCATTGTCATTGTTCATTAACTAATTAATTAATTATTTTTCTTTCTTTCTTTCTTTAGTGCACCCGAGCTCTGGTAGAAGTGGGGGCCTGATAATTTAAATAATTGAAGATAAACTTCAGGTGGACCTTCAGCTAAGTTTACTGGCCTGATGCATATTTTTGTAATTATAAAGCAAATGTTTTCTTCTACTAGCTAATGGTAACATACAGTATTTCCTTGTTATGTTAAGTCATTACAAACAATCTACAAGATTGGGATTTCTTGTATGGATATATTTCTCTCCATATTGTTGAGGAGACCACATGTTATTTTAGTTCCAGTCTAGATTTAGCTTCTGTCATTTCAAACCTGAAATCAGGGGTCGGGAATCTTTTTACACCAAAGAGCCATTTTTCCCTTTTTGGTCAATTAATTTTTTAGAAGGAGCCATTGCAAAAACGAATATTTTACTATTATTAAAACACATTTTTTTCAATAACATTTCAATAACAATAACTTTATTTAGATCCATAAACAATCAAATATGCAACAACAATAGGTTTGCAAAACGTTGCAATATGGAATTAATTGTGCCGGGCTTTCACTTAGAGGTTGAGTTTCCACATGAGCAGCATAAAACCCGTGTGTGTGTGTGTGTGTGTGTGTGTGTGTGTGTGTGTGTGTGTGTGTGTGTGTGTGTGTGTGTGTGTGTGTGTCTGTAAACTCATCCAGCACAACAGAAAACAAATCTGCCAAAGTTATACACAGTACGTGCTCTTTTCCCTCTCTATCAGCATGTCATGCACTGCTTGGGCTGACAGGGGCACATCTTTTATTTTCTGAACGATTTTCTCCTTGTTCTGGAAATCTGCAGACAATTCAGTTGCCATACTCAACATGCATGACTTTACATATCCTCCATCGGTAAAAGTTTTTTCTTGTCTTACAGTCTCCAGTGAGCCAGCAAAGCTTGCAGCATTCAGGCTTCCAGTTGCCCCTGTCCACGGTTGTAGCTGCTGCTGTTTACAGTTGGTTTTTTTAAATGAGGCAATACGTTCTGTGAAAATCACAGATACAGCAGAGCACCAGAGCGTTCACTTTGAAATTTTTGATGCTCCTCTCAATTCTTTCTTTTCACCATCTCCACAAACTAGCGTGAGAGGTTACCATAGAAACGTAAGTGGTTTGCCGTTGATTGGTGGGGTGACACTTGGGCACAGCACTGCATGACTTCATTGACTTTGCATTTTCTGCAGGAAACTGATTTCTAGTGATGTGTTGAATTTTTAATGATGACATGTTGGTGAAGGGTGAGACACCTGGCGAGCCACATGATTTTTGTGAAAGATCCATAGGTTCCCGACCACTGCCCTAGATGCATTCTGTCTTAAAGTCTTTTGAACAAATAAATGTTTCTCAGTACATTTTGTTTGGTTCCTTTTTTATTTAAATTTGAGTTATTGATCACAGCACAACATATTGTACCTCTTTTGAAATCTTTCACCAGGATGTAATGTGGACTGGCTTTGCTTTCTGCACAGCATTTTGACTGAACTGGAGAAACGACATGTGTTCATTTTGCAGAAAATTAGCTTCTTACTGAAGTATGTTAACAGTAGTGACTCACAGAAGATAAGAATCCTGCATTCGTCTCTGCTGTTTTGTTAAAATAGGGCTGTAACCATGTCTGTACAGTGTGGACATAGACACTGGTCCAGATTAGATGTGTCTAACACATTACAAATTGTAGCATTAGGACTCAAACAGTTTAGTATATCTAAAACAAAACATATTTTTCCACTAAATGTTTGTTGACTGGACAAATGATACTGGTCCCCTTTAAGATTTGCAGGGACACATGCAGAGAAACTGTTGGTGATTGGGTAGCATATGCTCAGCCATCTGTTTCAGACAAGGTTAGATTGTGTAAAACTGCACATTACAAGCACAAGCATCTCAGGGGTGTTCAAGTAAACTTTGTGAAGGTCCAATTATATAAAATTCCTTTCTCACAAAGGTCTGGATAAGTGACTAACATATCTGAATGGTGATGACCGTTCCCATTTAACACTTAACCATTAATGATTAGTTTGGACAGTTGAGACAAGTGGTTATGTTTTGTTTTGCATGGTGCTTGACATGATCACTTTTGATTAACACCATGGACACATTTGTTTTGAACTTGAAGCAGACAACACAATAGACACTTCTGCATCTATTCATCTAAACATTCTGTTGTTATCCTTAGCGTTTCTGGAGCAAGCCATGTTGTTACTTCTCTAATCAGAACAGAGAAGGTAAATGAAACTGCAGTGAAAAAAATCTGTGAAAGTCTGTGAAAATTCATCCCTACACATACGTTTTTGTAATTTGGGCACAGAAATCCACAACAGAGGATATGCTACAGAAGCTGTGCTGCTTCATGTTAAAAAAATAAACAAAAATAAAAAAATATTCACAGAATAGGTCATACGTTGATCAGTTCTGCTACATTATGTATCTGAGTGTACACTTAAACACTTTGCCAGGTCTGCATGCTGATGGTGGTTCACCAGTAAAGCACAGTTTATATATAGTCAGTATACTAAAAAACAAAAAAATAAAAATACGCCAATAGCAACAGGTCTGAGGCTATTAATCCTGATCATTGAATCATTGCAGTTTGTTATCCGCAAATCACTTAATAATATACTGTATATTCACTTTCATCCCTTTTCTTTTTATATTTATTTACGAGATAATGTAAAGTACAAAGATTATGACACTGAAGATGACGATGATGATGATGATGAAAGACACTGTGAAGATACTGGATTACAATTTTAGGTTTGTACATTTAGAACACTGAGCACTGTGTGGAAATATTTGCCAGATTTAACATTTTTCAAGTTAGACAATTTTACCTGAATCACTAATACAATGAGTTAGACTACACTACACTAGACTAGATTAGATTAGATTAGATGGTCCCTCTCAATGCATATGTTTTTGTTTAGATAGAAATACTTAGTTAAAAATATGTACTATTAGCATGTTAATATAATTTCCAGTGCTATATTATGAAGCATGTTTCTTACACATATAACAGTGTCAGATGGTGGTTTAATGATTTATTCAGCAGGTCCAAAATGAAAATAAAAACAACATGACCATGGTGCAAGTAACATAATTATATCTGTATTCACAGCATTCCTTAAATGCATTTTATTACCAGAATTCATTTTATATCATCTTTATATCATTTTAAATTGTGAGCTATATCCTTTTTCTCTACTCTAGCCAATGACAGCTCTAGCATGATATATGACTTTGGGCAGCGATAGCCTGGTAGTTCTCCAGAAGTGGCTCATGGTATGTGGTGACGGGTAAAAAAAATTATTTCCTGCTTCACGTTTTGTGGTTTAGCGTTAGGAATCAAATATGGCAAAGGCATCAGCAAAAGCATCCAGCATTTCAATATGCTGTGTAAACGCAGAGTAATTGCTATATATGTACTAATTAGAAAATAATGCATTTAAAAAATAAATAAATAAATACTTCAGTACATGTAAAAGTTCCCTAGAGATGAAAAAATACAACAGGAAAAATTTATTTTTTATATATATAAAATATATATATTTTTTAAAAATCTATTAAGCAAACATTGTTACGAGATATGCAAAAAAAAAAAATGTACTGATTAAGTCTCAGTGGAGTGATTATAGTCATTATCTTGAAAATGAAATGTTGAGGTCAGTGTGTGGAATAAAATGCTTCCAATGATGAGGGCAGTTCAGGTTTTTAAGGTGCAAGTGAATGGAGAAAGCAGGCGCATATGCGCCCTGGAGAGAACAGCAGAGAAAGCAGACGCCTAAATACATCGAGAGTGTTTGTGTCTTTCGTTTGTACTGAATAAAGATCTGTCTTTGCAGAATGAGCTGTTACTGACGGTTTCTCCTGTATAATAAAATTTTAAATATTTTTATGGCTTTTTGTGAAGAGTTATTGGGAACAGTGATCCATAACATGCCTGTGTCTCCAACAATGCCAAGTGTTGGCACACATGTAGGAATGTTGAAAGTCATACAGATCTGTGTGTCAGGGAAATTTATGACTTATAATTGGAGAATTGTGAGTGTGTAGATAGAGTGTGTGTGTGAGAAGCCAGATTAGTAAAGAATGGAGGGGGTGTGGGAAGAGAGGAAAGCTGAGCAGACTTTGCCTGCCATGATGTGAGGTCAGTGTCTGTTTGTTGTCTTTGAATGCAACATCAGATTCCTAAGGCTAGGTCAGGCCCTTTGATGGGGAGGCACATTTTGGAGGCTGAAGAACGTGGGGTGCTGCTCTGGGCCATAAGCCATGTCTCCCATGGTTCAGAGCAAGCGGAACATACTGCTCACACTACTGACATACCTGTTTACCCAGGTGCTGTCCTCTGGCCATTGCTGGGCGATTGGCCAGAGAGGTAAACGAGAGACATGGGGTCCAAGTATTAAACTGAAAGATGCATAACCTTTTTATTTATTTATTTATTTCTTTTTTTAAAGCACATAGTGAATCATGACATGTCATTCAGAGCAAAAATAGCTGTATGGTTCTTTTCAAATATTAAATGTATACCACAATCTGTTCCTTTTCAAGTGAGCTAGCCAGGGATAATGTGTCATTTTAGCTTTCATGATTAACTATTCCCAAATGTTTGATTTGGTTGGGATAAAGATATGTAAAGATCAAGAAGTGACAAATCTGTTATAATATTCACGCATAGAAAAGTATAGTGTACACAGACAGTGTGCTGGAAAATGAGGCATAGTCTAGTGAATGATATTGGTCCTGACTGGATGGATGAATCATAAACTGGGAGGTATGTATTTCAGTACATGCAATGGATGCATATAGATAAAAATAATAATAATAATAAAATAAATAAATAAAAAGAACATTTAAAAATCTATTAACACTGTAACATTATTACAGAATATCCAAAATGCAATGATTGTCTCAATGAAGTGAAATGAAGACTTTATCTTGAAAATGAAATGTTATTTTCAAGATAAGAAGAGGTCAGTCTTGTGGAATGAGGGGCTTCCTGGGAGGAGGGCAGTTCAGGGTCGTGAGGTGAAGGAAAACCTCTTTCCTGAAGACAGCAACCAAGAAGCGAACCAAATGTTCAACCAGTATGGATTTCTGTGCTGTGTGATATTTTGAGTTTGAAATTAATTTGGTCGATTAAAATTAAATCCACTTTAAAGTTAGACCTCTTTCAATGGCAGTGCAGACAGATTGTTTTTCAGCATTCTGGCTACCATGTTTGCATGCTGATATTTTAGTTAGTCATTAGTTAGAAATAATTGTCAATACAATCTACAATGAAAGCACAGGCAAGTTAAGGCTACAGTGGGATATACACCCATTGAATAAAAAGTAATAATGATTTTCAGTTATATTAGTCAAGCTTGTCATTGAAATTAACATAAACAATGAAGGATGGTTTAGCAATAACTCAAAGACTATGGTTTGTGTGGTGGGTTTTTTCCACAGTGTGTGGTCCACTGATTATTTTGGGATTTGGAAGAATTTGTTAGAGGTTATGAAAGGTTCAAGCTTTTTCTCAGATACTTCATCTTTGTTATGAATATCAGCACTAAATGTCTCTAACAACAATGCTTACTGCCATAGTCCTGTGTACAGATTTCTATAGGCACAACAAAACCTGTGTCAGTATTTGAAGCTAAACAGTTCTTGCCAAAGACAACATGATAGGCCTTCTGGGAAAAGAGAATTTTGTGGAGTGTCCAACAGAAAAATTATAATAATAAAGGGCGTAGGTGTCTGCAAACTTGTTAATGATAGCTGTAAGAGAAAATTAGTGTTTAAGCAATTTGATTATGGCTGTTGTTAAAAAATTAGAAGCTTTAACCTTTTTTTCTACTAATGTGTTCACTTGGCAACCAGGAAACAAATTAACTCCCAAGACATCAGCCTGAAAATTAAAACTCAGTTGCAAATGGGTATTTCAGTAGGACAATGATCCTAAGCATATCCCTAAAGTTGTAATAAACTGCCTTATAAGCCACAAATTAAAACTACTGGAATGGCAATCACAAAGCCCTGACCAGTGGATCCCTTAGAAAATTTTTGGACTGAACTGAAAAAGTCTGTTTGAGCAAGGAGGCCCACAAACCTTATGCCAGTTCAGTCAGGAGGAATGGACAAAATTTCTGGCAAAGTATTGCGAGAAGCTTGTGGAAGGCTTTTGCAAGAGTCTGAAGCTTGATCAATTAAAAGGCAATGCCACCAAATATGTACAAAGTGTATGTAAACAAAGACAAATGGAAATCAATCTGTCTTATTTTGGATTACCTCTTATGGAAATAAAGTAAAATGTATAGTAACATGAAATGTGTGGCATGGTGAAAAATTTAGTATGTATATGTAAACCTTTGGCCTTAACTGTAAATGTACTGCCATGAATTCTTTCAACCTTCTTTAATGTTAGTTTAATCAAGAATTAATAAAATCACTGTAATTTTTTTAATGATCAGAGCTGTTCTACTGTTACAGCAGAAAAATGTTATTCTTTAGTTATGAGGTAGTTGATTGCCCAATGATTCCTCACAGGAATATTTAAACATGAATCTATGTTCTTGCAACATTATTTATTCCACTAGACTGTCAGCATCTTTTGTCTCACAATTGTTTTCCTTGTTTGACACACATTGTAGAACATCTAGTCTTGCATCAGTTCCTTTCATTTTCACACTCTGTCCCTTAGTGAGCACAGCTATCATGTGTTACAAAATGTTTTGTCATGATGCAGAGAAGCTGAATCCTGATACGTCTACCAAATATTGAGGGTGGAAGATAGATCTGCTAGGTTTTTTTTTTTATTACACATGGTTAAATATTTGGGTAGTTTGATATTAGATATCTGGAAAGCTACAAAGAGATACTTTAGTTTGTATGTTTGCTTAAAAAAGGCCTGGTTGTTAAAATCCCTTTGTCATCCATTAACATGGGAAATACCAAAGGACTTTCAACACAGAAAAGACAGATGGCCGTTGACCTGCACATATCAGATAATGGATATAAAATTACACAAGCAGTAAAAATACGCACAATTAAAAATAAGCACAATTAGGACCAAAACAAAAAGCTTCACATGTCAGAAACTGTTGGTAAGTAATTGGACCCATAAGTACACTGTCTCCACACACACAGTGAGGAGAAGGTGAAGGAGGGAAAGGATCACAATGATCACAGTTTTAGAACTGCACACTTTGATTCTTGTGGCCGCTAATTTTAAAAATCAACTGTTCAAACATTGCAAGAAGGAAGCCTTTCAAGAAAAAGCCCTTCCTGATAGCATGTTGCAGAATGCAGTGCCTAAACTTCACCAAGAGTCAGTCGAGGTGGCATCATGTCTCATGGTGAAACCAAAATAAAACATTTTGGTCATGCAAATAATCAGCATTTTTGGAGATGAAAGGGCATTGCATGCAAGGAAAAGTACCTGTAAAATATAGTTATGGATCATTGGTGCTTCAGGCTCTTGTAAAGATTGACGGCATCATGAATTATGCTAAATACCAGGATATTTCAGCACAAACTTGGTTGCTTTTGTCAGGAGATTCATATTTGGCCGATTCATATTCATATATATATATATATATATATACACACATATACACATATTTGTTCATTTTCATTAAAAGGTACCAATAATTTCAGAGGGTACTGTATCTGTTGTATAAGTTTACCCAGAATGATGTGTATTTCAACATGGGAGAGAAACAGGCTCAATCATGTATGAATATATATATAATTACAAAACAACAAAACAGTTAAATAAACACAATCACTGATCTGCAATTACCATCCCAGTCTCCTTATTGGCACTCTACTAAAAACCTGGGGTCTAAATTAAAGAGGGAAGTCCAAAAACTAAGAATATAAAGCAGCTTGAAATCTTCTGCATGGAGGGGTGGACCAAGATCCCTCTACAAGTGTATCCTACCAACATTACAAACAGAGACCTAGTGCCGTTATTTTCTCCAGGGCAGGTGTAACAAATTATTCATTATTAGATAGTGCCAATAAATTAAATAGAAATAACTGAATTGAATATATTGAAATAATCTGAAATTATTGGTACGTTTTAATGAAAATAAGCAAATTATATATTTTCATTTTCATTAAAAGGTACCAATAATTTCAGAGGGTACTGTACCTGTTGTATAAGTTTACCCAGAATGATGTGTATTTCAATGTAGGAGGGAAACAGGCTCAATCATGTATAAAAGAGAGCCTTTTCTCAGTTAGAACAGAGCCACTGTTGTGTGATGGAGCAGTAAAAACACTGGAAGCTCTTGTCAGATGTCCTAAGTTCCAGTAGTGACCTTTTGCTACAGGTGCGTTGTTCCTATTAGAGAACTCAAATATGTTTCTTTAGGGTCACATGACCCCAGGAGACTTATCTCTACACAGTTTATGAGAGGGCTCTGACTGATGAGTTGCTTTGTATTTTTCACTTTCTTTCATTCTGACATCAAGGGCAACATAACTCTCTGTCTTAAATATTTAGAGCAAGTCTGTGCATAAAAAGTGTCCTTCCCCCCACGATTTAATCTCCATGGTAATGTCAAATCACTTTAGTTCTTCTTGCCATTGCAAACCCATTTGAGGTTTTCCTCCAATCACACTATAGCCAGGTGAACGTCTTCTGAGGCAATGTTCTAGATGAAAACTGCTAAAATGTCATTATTCTGCAGAATAAATAGCACCTACTAATGCCAAAATCATAGACGTAACCTTCAATCCCTGGCATGGAGTATGTAACTGTCACATCAAGGACAATATCATTTCCTCTGAAAAGGAAATATATCGCTTCCTCCCTCCCCAATAACTGTGCTTAATGTCAGGGAGAAGAGATAGATTATATTTTTGGGGTTGGCTTGATTTTGACCTGAGGCACCTTGCCTATAGTGTGAAATTGTCCCTCATTACGTACTGCACAGAGCAAAATTGTGTATAAGATGTGTATAAGCTACTTTCTCTTGCTATTCTAGGCATGACAATAACGAACAGGAATCAGTTAGAAATACTAGAAATCAAAAACCATTTAAACACTTTTTTTCCGTTGAAATTTAATTAAAGTTAACAACAAACAATAATCAACAATCAAAGTTTGTGAAAAATATGCTTATGTTTTTACGAGTAGCACTGTAAGACTCAAATACAAGACCTGACTCGAGTCCTACTCATGCTCATAAAGACATAAGCATTCCAGTCTTGGACTAAGACCAGACTCAAGACATTTTCTGTATTGACTTGTCTTGGAATTACTGGCATTTGTACCTGGACTTGTCTCTGTGTTGTCCATTGGTCTTAATAAATATTGTCTTAGTTTCGATCAACAGTTTGTAAAAGTAATTTGTGTGTTGTCTTTTCTTTCTGCATGCACAAAGTTTATCAAGAAGCAATTCCTTCTTCTAGGAAGTATAGCCTAATCATTTGCAAGTTGCATGAATTAAGCCAACTAACTAAATTCCAACTAAGTAAATGCTTAGTCTCAAAAAAGGATTGGATGGTTTTCTGTCTCAATCTTGACTCTCATTTTCTTAGTTTTAATCTCGACTTGGCCTTAGCCACCTTAAGACTCAGTCTTAACTCGTTCTTAACTTGGACTCAGGTTTTGACTACACCCCAATTTATAAGTATGTCTTTTTGCTACCACCTCCTATGAATTCTGTAAATCATTATATATAAACGTATAATGTGTAAACATACAGTCCCCATGAAACCGTTTGTTTTTGCTGTAGACTGAAAAATTTTGGGTTTGAGATCAAAAGATCAATATGAGAAGAGTTTAGAATTTCAGCTTTTATTTTCTGGTATTTATATGTAGATGTGTTAAACGGCATAGAACATAACACATTTTGCATCAGACCACCCAGTTTTTAAGCGAGGAAGAATATTGAAATATGTGAATGACAGGTGTTTCTTGTTACCCAGGTGTGTCCTGTTAAATTGATTGTTTAAACAATAAATAGCTCTGAGAATCTACTCATGTTTTTTCTTCAGTTTCACCTGTGAAGACTGCATTTGTTAAAATGTATGAGCCAACATGAAGATTAGACAGCTGTCTATGAGGAAAAAACATGCCATTTTGAAGCAACATTTTGATGTTGATGAGGGAAAATCAATCAGGTGTATTGCACAAGCATTGGGCATAGCTAATACAACATTTTGCAATGTCCTGAAAAAGAAAGAAACCACTGGTCTACTGAGCAACAGACACTGAATTGGTCAGCAAAGGAAAACAACACCACTTGATGACAGAAACATTGTGAGAGTGGTGAAGAAAAACCCAAAAACAACGGTCAGTGAAATCATCCAGAATGTGCAAAGGGCAGGGGTGAAGGTATCACAATCCACTGTTTGAAGAAGACTTCAAGAGCTGAAATATAGATGCCATACCACAAGATTCAAACCACTCATCAGTAGTAAAATTGGAAAGCCAGATTGGAATTGGCAAAAAAAAAAAAAAGTACAGAGATGATCCACAGAAGTTCTGGAACAAAGTTTTATGGACTGATGAGAACAAGATTAACCTCTACCAAGTGATAGAAAAAAGAAAGGATCTGTTCATGATCCAAAATATACAAGCTCATCTGTGAAACATAGTGGAGGTAGTGTCATAGCTTGGGCTGGCATGGCTGCTTCTGGAACAGGCACACAAATCATTATTGATGATGTAACTCATGATGGTAGCAGCAGAATTAATTCAGAAGTTTACAGGAAAAGTGGAATGTTTTAGACTGGCCCAATCAATCACCTTAACCCAATTGAGCATGTATTTTATCTCCTGAAGGGGAGACTGAAGGGAGAAACCCCCACAAAAACAACTGAATGAGGCTCTGGTAAAAGCCTGGAAAACCATCACATAAGTAGAAACAAACAATTTGGTAATGTCACTGAGTCACAGGCTTGACGCAGTTATTGCACGCAAGGGATATGCAATCAAATGTTAAGGGTTATTTTGTTTAATTTACTTCAAGATTTATCTGCTCCTATATTTTTGCTCTCCTAAAAATTGGGTGGTCTGATACAAAGGTTCTATAGTAGTGCTTGAAAGTTTGTGAACCCTTTAGAATTGTCTGTATATCTGCATAAATATGACCTAAAACATCAGATGTTCACACAAGTCTTACTTGCAGTTATTGCTGCACAAGGGGGTCACACCAGATACTGACAGCAAAGGTTCACATACTTTTGCCACTCACAGATATAATATTTGATCATTTTCTTCAATAAATACATGACCAAGTATAATATATTTGTTTAGCTGGGTTGTATTTGTCTACTTTTAGGAATTGTATGGAAATCTGATGATGCTTTAGGTCATATTTATGCAGAAATATAGAAAATTCTAAAGGTTTCACACACTTTCAAGCACAACTGTATGTTTTTTTAACACATATAGCTGTAAATAACAGAAAATAAAAGTTGAAATCCTAAACTCTTATTCTAAACTCTTGTCTCATATCCATCTTTTGATCACAAACCCAAATGTTTTGGAGGAGACTGTAATATCCTATAATATCTGGCAAAAACCTGTATAAATGCTAATAGGTACATGCATAAAATTTCATATAGCATATGTATGTGACTTGTCAGGCTATATAACACATTATAGTAGTATCAATCCATAAAGCCATTGCAAATATTAAAGCCATAAAGCCATGCATTATGTAATGTGATATTATGAAGTCATATTTACATATACATATGTACTTTATCATGTTATTTTTCACTGAAAGACAATGTCAGTAATATTGCAGGCATTCACTCTGTATTAAAAAATCAAAAATAATTTTGTATTTCCATCAGATATTAAGATTTTAAGACTCCTTTTACAATAGAAAAACTGAAAAGAACAATATATTGCTACTCCAGAAATTGGATTTCTCTTATTATATATATATAAAAAATAGCAAGTAAACATTACTAATAAAATCCTTGTTCAGTAAACATGCAAAAAATACAATGCCCTCCAATTTATCTTTTTGACACCCACAATGAAACTTTGTTTAATTGTATTCACATATTTAATTTTTTTTTAAACCACTAAATATTTTTTAAGTAGTAAAATTTTTCCTGAAACACTGGTCTCAAAATTTGTACCTTTACAATTCATATTTTTTCAAATATTTTATGCCTTTGAGAGAATAACTGAGTCTCTTTGCTTAACGTCTAATAAGACAGAAGACACTTGTAGAGTGATCATTGTCCACTACTTCACTAAGAACATTTTATTGTCATTTATATTATTAGGTTTGTGTAGGTGAACTTCACTCTTCACAGGTTTTCAGTAAACTTTAATTTCAGAATCTGAGCTGGACCTTAGTCCGAACCTCCTGGCAGATTCAATCATGTTTTGGGTTAAAATTATTCAGGTATTTAGTGTTCTTTGGGCCCTTTCCCCCCCTCCTTAACCATCCTGCTTACTGTGTGTGGAGGCAGGGTACTCATGGATTCAATTCCTGCCAAATTTCTTGTTCTGTATAACTTTTTGTTATACCAATAAATGTACTTAATGTATTTTAAAACGTTTAGATATTTTTATAGGCATTACCTTATTTGTGCAGGTCAATAACTGTCTATCTCTTGTGTGCTGAAATTCCTTTGAGTTTTCCCATGGTAAAGGAAGACAAAGGGGTTTTACATATGTGCAACCTCAGATTATATCCCAGAGAAACACAGAAACACAAGGCAACAGCAGAGTTCCTGGAGACTGCGAATGAAAAATAACAGACTGACAATTTATTTGCGTTTATTCCTTAAGGGTGTAAATAAATCTGGCACATATATTTTTGAGAGTCCACCATTATTTTAAAAAAGTAGTTCTAATTTGATTTTCTTGTTAGGACAAAAATAAATAAGTTTCCCTATTATTTGAGTGAAAAACTATAATTAATTTGTGTAATATTCAATTTATACAAACTTATGTTGTGAAAGGTGCCAAAAATTCAGGAGGACACTGTATATACAAACACACCCATGATTATACTCTCACTTTACACATGTATACACAAAATTAAATTCTCTAGATCAAGCGCAGGGAAGACCTATTCTTAACTATAGGACAACACAGTTTTCACTTGGCCATTGAAATTACTACTAGTCCAACAGAAGGTATCTCATGCATCTATAGTGCAAGTCATGTATTTACAGCCAGCTCTCTGGCTACCAGTTGCTCAGCACCAGGTTGGGTATCTCCATAGTGATGAAACATGAAAGCAGCAGGCACAGAAGGGTTCACACTAGAGCTCTAGTCATCTAATGGCAAGCTCTGAAATGAGCACCATGAAGTCTTGGGTTTAAAAAAAAGGCAAGACACAATAGGGAAGGAATATGGAGTGGGCTTTTGGGCTTTAGGGCATCCAGGTGAGAAACAGAAAGCAATATAGAAATGATCAACAAATATGTGATATGTGAAGAAACCCATACTTAATGTCCTGAGATAAAAATGATTACATCATGATTTTTTATGTATAACTCCATCAAGGTGGCTTTATGTGCAGCTCACTTAAAGCACGTGTATATTTCACAACTGTAGTTTTCAGTCTGAACTTGGCCCTGGGAGATAATGCTACATTTGGAGCAAAAGAGGGATAATTAGACTTTCCAACAAGAGGAGGAGCCACATTGTACATTCCTTTGTTAATTCACCTTCAGTAACCATTTTTTCCTGGCCAGTGCATGGCAGGATACACCCTGGAAGGCCAGTCAATTGCAAGGCATCACACACGTCCGTTCATTAACACACAAGGGGAATTTATCACAGCCAGTCCACCTACTTGCATGCTTTTGGGAAGGGGGATTAAACTGGAGAACCTGGAAGAAAGCTGAATGGACATGCACAAAAACTCCACACTTCCAGTAACTTGAGCTCAGGATTGAATGAGGGACCCTGGATCTCTGAGACGTCAATGCTACCTGTTGCGCCACCAGTTGTAAACACACATTTTGGACTAACTGAACATATAACACACATATTACAGTGCCTTAAAAGAAATGGTTTAACCAACAACGAAATTTAACGCAGGAAATATGTGATAATTTTAATTAGCATTATAACTTCGGGTCTGGACTGGTAATGCTAAATTGCCCTTTGTGTGAATGTGTGTGCAAGGTGCCTTGCAAGGGACCCATTCAGAGAGTGACCTCACCTCGTACCAAGTCTTCCCAGTATAGAACTCCAGATTCACTGCAACCCTGATTAGGATTATATGGTTACTGAGGATGAATGAATGACTGAACAAATGAATGAAAGAAAATCAGGTTACATTCCATTCATGTAGGAATTCTGATTCCCAATGTATCCATATGCTTTTTAAAAATAATAATAAATGTGGGTGATCTATACACCAAAATTGAGAATTCTCTGATGCAAAGTTCAGTTACATTTGGCTTATCAGCTTCTCTTTTGAATATGATCTGAGTAAACAAATAAATATGACAAATCCCCTATACCATGTCTGGCTTCTGGTTAATCTGATTTTTTTTGTGTGTTCACAGAGCCCAATTCAACTAAATAACAAATGCACTCATATCTTACCCATTCTGACTCTTTGATGTATAAGATGTATAAATCAAAATGCCTTCATGATGGTTTTCAGGTTTAAGTTGCTGAGTATGCATAAAGACATACATAAGATACTATGCGATGTTCAGCCTGGAGCTATCATTAGTGCAAAACTGACCAACACAGAAACATTACACATGAGTCAGCTGTTCTTTTAGGAGCTCATATTAAGCAGCTGCTGATTCAACTTCCCCTGAATTTTATCAGCTAAATGTAGCTTATCTGATGTGCAAGCATACACACACACACATTCATCAACCACAGCTCCATGGACAAGAAAAAAATTGCTAGTAGCTTTCATCTCATGGAGACAAAAGGTCCTCGATGGGCTAAAGCTCGCTTGCATACCCAATGAGTTGAGACGCGTGAGAACTTGATCCGCCTGGGCTCGCTGCCCACACCACAGAACAGCAAACCACTGAGCCACAGGTGAATGGCAGAGTTGGCCAAGTGAACAGAAGCCTCAAGCACTGCACAAGATCAGCAACGGCAGTGAACTGTGGCAGCGCCTCTTAAAGAAGACCAGACAGGAGAATGCGGAGAGCTTGGCCATCATCCAGCACTCAACCCAGTTGCCAAATGCATAACAATGTCCAACTGACAGGAATAGAGAGAAATGTAGCAGGTACATTTAAAGAAGTATTTTGCCTATAATATATAAATAGACTCCTGTTCTCTATTTCATCATTTGTGGGACATAGTGTATGGAGTTCATGTGTGTTGCTAATGGAAAGACAGAAGACGATGAAAGGATGGGAGTGAGGGAGGGTTTGTGTGCATACTGTGTGAATTATGTGATAGCAAAGAGAGAGAAGGAGGAATAAGTGGCTTTGACATTCTCTTAATTCAGAATCTGGTGCTCTCATGTTTCAACATGCGGATCTTGGCAATCCCTTTGGCCCCTCGGTACCCGTACCCCTGGTGCTGCTCCTCCAGTCACCGAGCACTGCTGCCAGATGCGGAGCTGCCACTGGAACTGGAGCTGGTGGAGCTACGATCCTCAAAGACAGAGATTTCTATCTGAACCATCACAGTCAACGGTTATAACAGCACATACAGAATTCTTTGAACAGTCCCAAATGCTGAATGCACATGATATGCAATAACATTCTTTTAATCATTTGCATTACTCTGGGTGATTAATATGTGTTATGGAGAGATTTATTATTGACGCATTTCACTCATTGCCTAAATGACTGAATATAAATAAGAAATATAGCACAACAGAGTATGCTGTTATAGGAAAAGAATCCAAGCAGGGTTAGTGTGATGTGGCCCAACACAGTTTTATTCTACCTATACAACCATTTTTGCGAGTTGCTTTCGATTATATTTATTAGCAACATGTCGTGTTTTAACCAATTATAATCACACTTAATGTCATGGAACGTCTGCAATACCAGCTATTGCAATCATTTACAGTCACTATTAGTATCATTTACAGTCACTCTCTGTTTGAGGTTTCAAAGCCCTGTGATGAGTTGTTGGTGGTCAGTGTGGAAAGACATACTCCAGACAGTAGGAATTGTGGATAGACACAGTGACACTGCCAGGCATGCTTGATTGTCCATTTGAGATACTGTCATATCCTAATACAAAATCACCCGTTACAAAGAACAGGTTCAAGATGACCACTAGATCTAGAACACTAGATTAGAGAACTGTACCTGGAGACATGTGACCAAAACCTAAGCTACATTAGTAGGAAGACTCTGGTTTGCACATCACATTGTAAAGTAATAGTAGTAGCAGTAGTAGCAGTAGTAGACCTTTGATCTGATTCAGATAAAGGCAGACCTAGTTTAATTTTTCATTTGCTGATTGTCCAACTAAATAGGGGTATAATATTTGAATAATTGCATAAATGTTTAACATTTAATTAATTTGTTCACGTCTTCTGTTTGGAGTACTACTGTCTCAGCACAAAACTCAACATGCCTCAAAGGCATCTGAGCCTGGATGACTACCAAAGACTGCTTATTTAATTCAATCAAGAGCCACTGGGTAATCATGTGATCTAAAGGTCTTGGAGATTTGCATTGCATATCATCAGGAGTTTCAGGTATTCATTATACCACGGCTAGACTCCTGTAACTCTCTCTGCTTCCCCTATCAGCTTACACTGCTAAAATATTGCTGAGGATTCAAAATGTAACAGCATGTCTGGTCTTCAATCAACCAAATGTACATATTACATCCTTTTCATCTCAGTCCACTGGCTCACAGAAGCTGCATGCATAAAATTCAAGTCTTTGATCCCGTCTTTGAGATAGACATCTATATAAAGGATACCACTCTCATGCCCCTCTCAATAGGGTCAGTGATAAGAAGTCCTCGGGGTGCATAGATGTTCTCATTCTGCTCCTGAATATACATGGAGATCTTTTTTAAGACCTGCATAGTGACAGAGAAAATGGAAGGACATGATAAATGAGTTGACTAAATCACACAATAGAGATCATTTAGAGGAAAATATCCCCCTGGAAGATGTGAGGCTTTCAGCCTGATATGGTTTCCATGGAGCTCTGGAGCGATAAAACATTTATGATCCACACATGCACTACATACTCCTATATGTACTCCTTTTTTCACTTCATCACATAATCAATTATAATCCTATCAAGGAGTGTGACAATAGTTATAGCTCTGGTAAAAATGCCAGTTTATAACTTTTAGGAGTTATTTTTAGCCATATTTCCAAGAAGAACTGTATGTATTTTTTGTACATTTAGCACTATTTTAAACATCACTAAAGCCTAAAAAGGGCTTGGGTTAATGTCTGTGGGGAGTTTTGCATGTTCTCCTTGTGTTTGTACACATTTTTCTTTGAGTTCTCTGGTTTCCACTCACTGTCCAGAAACATGCAGGTAGGCAGATTGGCTATGCTAACTTACCCACAGGCGTGAAAAGTGTGTATTGTGCCCTGAAATAAACTGGCATTTATGAGGAGCTGCCTTCTATATAAACCATGTGAACTTGAACTTTGTTGTGAAGTGTTTATTTTGTGTAGTTGGTGTTTGCCTGGGAATTGTCTGTGCCTCTTGCCTAGTGCTCTTGTTTTGATGTAACTTCTGATGATTGATATTTTGTCCTGCCTTATGGCCTTGAACCATGATAAGCTCCGGATCCATCCTGACGAGGATAAAGTGAAGATGAATGAATGAATGATGAATATAGCCTAATGAGGGCTTGAAAACTTTATCTAAAAAATTTGATTTTGCAAATAAATATTGCATCAGTAGCCTGCCTGTTGCTTTCCCTCTGAGATGAAACTATGTGCCTTTTCACACTACATAATCAGCTGTGAAAGGAAGCAAGGTGCTTCTGTGAATGTGCAGAGCAAAGACATTATAAACTGATCTAATGAGTTTAATGAGCATGAACTGATATCAGCTAGATTAAAGGATTTGCCATATGCAAATGAATCTGTCAACTACAGATTCTTACAGAGCATGGTGATGTACATCTGAGCTTCGTCTAAAGCCTCCAACCAAAAGAATTAATGTCATCCGATTCTTTGGTTATAATTACCTATATATATATATATATATATATATATATATATATATATATATATATATATATATATATATATATATATATATATGTATGTATATATGTATATGTATATGTATATGTATATGTATATGTATGTATAAATGGCCAACTCCGTGAGATTCTTGTAACTTTTATAAAGCTCCTATGTCAAATAATTTTCTGTGTGAAAAGTCTACTGTTTTGAAATACACCATAGTATTTTTTAGCCAGTATGTTTGTTAGACTTTTTAAAAAACATCTCATGCAGTTGAAAAAAACATTCTACAGAAAATTGCTTTTTAAATCTTATTATTTACTTTTTAAAATATTTAAGTCCTACTTGAAATGAGATCTGATCAATTTTCTCATATATTTCTGCTTCTGCTGTTCTGATGTTTGTTTCAAATAAAGAATATTTTTTTTTGCCAGTATAAAATGAGACATTATGCTTTACTCATGTGTCTCTGGAAACTCGATCAAATGAAATGCTTATGTTAATCTTCCTCTATCCTCTTATTAAGTTTTGAAGTTTAGGAGAAAGAATTCAGACATCTGTGATCTGTAATTAATACAATATTGCAAGTGATCTTAAGCATCGTTGATCTTTTATACATTAAAATGACTCATTCTTTTTCTTAGTTCCTTGGCATGGACCCAATTGTTTGTCTTTGATGAGGAAAATGCTTATCAGGGTAGCTTTGGGCATACGTGCCATCCTTCCAAGTCTATTCATGTGTGGCCTTCTGTCAGCTGAGGCAGCAGACAAGAATATTCTTCCTGGGTGGCAGTTTATCATAGTTTATTTCTAAAGTGGGTTTGTTAAACAATGTTCTGCACAGGTTAATGAGATTCAACTGATGTGAAAATCAGAACAAACATAAACAAGACTGCTTCTGATAGTTCTAAGCAAGAAAGAAGAGATAAAAGAAACAGGATAAAAAAGACCCTGGGCTTGTAGGAACATTGTGTTTATTTCATTTCTATTTCATGTGAAGGTTAATTAGGTGCCTTTTAGAATCGGCCATGGCACAGAACTCAGAAATTCAGGTGCAGTCACTGACAAACAGGTGCAAGCACTTCTGTATGGAGTCACAATGTGAACATGTAGGTAAATGGATGCATTTGTAAGCATGGCGGATCTGAGTACATCAAACATCAGAAGATCTTTTGACGTGCATTCATAAACAATTTCCGTCTGTTCCTTTGAATAGTTGTTTGGTCACACTTGAATGAGGTAGCACGTCAAAACTGAAAACAAAATCATTGCAAGTTCTGGATGACTGCGGTTTCTCTTTCATCAAAGCTGGCTATGTGTAAGGACTTGAGCATAAAGATGGTAACTGCTGATTGTGGAGTAAATGGGTTAAAGGAAGAACATGTCAATACCTTCTCATATCGTGTCTCCATGCAGAGGAATATAATGTAAGCTGACACACAGGCCAAGCAGCCCTCCAGGTAAGACTGACCGCTGATCTTCTCTGCCTCTGCGTAGTAGCTATTGAGAGTCTTCACAGTGTCCTCAAACAGCGTCCGCTCAATCTACAAAAACATCAAGTCCATGCAATAAACAAATAACTAACTAACCAACTAACCAACTAACTAAATAAATAAATAAATACTCACTGGCACAACCTCTTGAGCATGCTGGTAAATTTACAAATGTCTGCTGATTTCATATATACTAAAATGGTCATCAAAAAAAACAAAACTGTACACCCATTTCTGCAATAATTTTTGTTCACACAAACTGGTATCTATAACTCTTCCCAAGCAGTGCTTTTGTGCACTTCTGTCTGTGTGCGGAATATTTATCATCTTTGTCATATTTTATGAATACTTCAGTGATTTTACTCCAGTGTCGACATGTGTAAAAGTCATCTAGCTTGTAAATATCATTAATCTTTGCTTTAGTTGCTACAGTTGAGATACCATTAGACATTTAAAAGACAAGTATCCTCCCTTGAAGGCATCAAGTTTCTCATATAAATATAGAGAGTGTGATACACTAACCACTTACTAGTATTTCTGAAAGATTTGTCTTCACATTTCTCTCACTGCCTAAAATGTATGGGAGGCACAAATCTGCAGAGTATATAGTAAATTAACAGTCTAGCATAATGGGTGATTTCATGATTGGGGTACTACGTAGCCCGTGTAAATAAACTCATCTTCATTATTATTTTCAAACCATTCATATAACCTTTCAAAAAAAGGTGTTAACTATCTAATTTTTACAGTGTTGTCTGCATTTTGGTCTTGTAACCGGGTTGATTAATACCAACTGGTTAAGATGTTGGACTACTGATCAGAAAGTCATGAGTTCATATCCCAGCACTGCCAAGCTGCCACTGCTGCACCCTTGAACAAGGCCCCAAACCCTCAACTGCTCAATTGTATAAATAAAATAAATGTTAGTGGGTGTCTGCCAAATGCCAAGAATGTAAATCAATGTGCATTGTTCATAACCTATAGTGGATGACTCATGGAAAAGTTTCAAGGATAAGACATTAAATGGATACGCAAATATTAATTTGTAATAGAAGTATTTTAATAATTTAAATTTTACAATTATTTCAATTCAATTTATTTGTATAGCACTTATAACAATGGAAATAGTCAAAAAGCAGCTTTACAGTAATATATACACTCAGGATATACATTTTAAATTTATCCCTAAAGAGCAAGCCAGAGGTGATGGTGGCAAAGAAAAACTCCTCAAGATGATGAGGATTTGTGCACTGGATCGTGCAATCGTAACTAATTCCCTTATATAACTGTGTACAATATAGTCAAAAAGTGCACTTGTGTAACCAGGCATGATGTCTATTTTGTTGAAGTTATCAACAGTTCACTGATGGACACTTATTTCAAGAAAGATATCGTGGGCTCAGACTGGCAAAATTGCAGTTTTAAAAGTGCTTTTTAATTTAAAAAAAAAAAAACAAAACAAAAACATTTTAAGTTCTTGTATCTAGCAATGCATGTGGGTTGCTGAAGAATAATTTTACTTATGTTTAAAAAGTGTTTTTTAAAATTTACCTTTATTTTACTTGCATATTTGTATATATTTGACACAAATGGCACCTCAATCATGTAATCACGCTTATAGTTACCTCTATGATCTACCCACCCTGCTGTTGAGTTCTGCTGGAAGTTTGGTGAGGAACTTGCAAACGGTGCCCTCGCTGTAGTCCCTCTGAATGAACACCTTGCTGACTAGTGAGGCACTATGCCTCAGATCCTGAAGGTTTTGGAGCTACAACATACAATAAAATACACATTTATTACACACAAATTATAAATCATGATTCATATCTCTGGAATTTTTACATTTGCACAAGGAAGAATTATAAATGCTTTCACTTGGAGTGTTTATTGCAATTCACAATAGTTTTAGGGGTTTCTGAGGGAAATCAGAGCATTAATCAATTTTCATAACGGAGAGCCTAAAACACTCACTGAATTATAGACCTACAGTGTGTATTAAAAGCTGCTTGGATAAAGCATACGCACCACGTATATACTGTAGGTGTGGGGAGATAAATTATTTTTGTGTCCATTTACCAGAACACAATATTTACCTTTTCCTCCTTCTAGAAAGAACAGGATGTAGCAGAAACCTAATATTTTGGCATTGAATTTTTCTAACAGCAGTGGCTGCAGGCAGATTTGAATAATTCCATAAATTAGGTAACTGTCTGGACTTTAAGTCTACAGTGTCTCATTCCCAACAGTGAGCATCTCACGCTGTGCATATTATAGTATTCAACTGTACTAAAGAATGGAGAGAGAGAAAAAAACAACTAATGTGATGTAACTAGTGTATCTGGTGCTCTGGTTCTGATATATTAAAAAGACTTATTATCATTGACTTTCAAACTTGAATTTGGTATTTTCTTGATCAAAATTGTTCCATATTCATTGTTAAAATATAAAACAAAGTTGCAGAGCATCATATGCTCAACTTATGATGATGGTGATGAGAACCAATTTAAGCTACACATAAGTTCTTAGTTGCAGTTTTAGTACTACAAGTGAAATGAGCTCAATGGCTTGCTAAAGCCCAGCTATAAAATCTCTACACAGCCCTACGGAAATTTTATGAAATAGTTTAATGAGTCAACTGAGAGCTTGCCAAAATGAATTCTTCCATTAGGCCAGGATTCTCTCCATGTAATGTCTGTAGTCCAAATCAACTTAATGGATCATATAAAGAAATGATTTTTTAATAGTTGCCCAAATCAGATTAAACACACACTCAGCCATAAAACAAAAATTTATTTTCTAAAGACATGAAGTCATAAGAATAATTCTTGTACAGACAGTGGAGCAGCTTGTCTGTAGATAATGTTTACTTATTCTATATGCCAACCCTGAATAATACTATTACAAATTAGATATTGAATCATTATTTATAGTTTCTCCTTGAGGCTGAAATTTGAAACACTGGTCAAAAGTCAAAACTTGTGACAAACAAGTGGTTCTGCAGGTTAGATGGCTTTGAGAGGCTGGTGTTTAAATGGACTGGCTATAAGGGTGCTTACAGACCACCCATTCACGAAACATTCAGCATCAAATAACAGACTGGCAATTTGAGTTCATGTTGAAGCCAGTTGAGGGTAAAATGGCACTAACATTACATTCTTCACTTAGATCTACTGCTGCCATCGCTCTTTGGGATTTACACTCAGTAATGGTAAATCCACAGAAGCCTCAGAACGGCCAACTCAGTACTGTTCTGTTAAAACGCTGGAAGGCACAAATGTTGGTCATGGACATTACAAATATAGAAGGGAATCTCTGTAGAGGAACAGAGTAGAGGGATCAAAAGTAGTAGTGAGCAACCGGGCCACTGACTGAATTTAAACAGGGCCGACTGATGCTACATATTGTAGCATTGACGCACGGTTTGGTGTTTACTTTCTGGTTGGTTCCCCAGCTGTCAGTGGGCAGGAGTAAATGTTGATGTTAATTAGTTCATCCCCCTCCTGATGTATCTGTTAGTGGTTGGTTTTTACACATGATTATGCGTCATTTTGTGCTGCGTGCGTTTCTATGACTTCTCCCCTTCGCATCACTGCAGTTAGTAGATCTAGCTCTAGAAATTGTTAGAATTTATCAGTGCATGAAGGTTTGTTAATAAAAGCACTATGCATAGAAAGAATATGCCTCAGAGTTGTGGGTTCTCACTTGAGCAGCCATTATAAGCCATTCTATGAAAACCATACAAAGTTGCACCCCTTAAGCTGAGTTTACAATTTTGTAGCCTTTTAGACAGTTTTGCTTTCACTCACGATTTTTTAAAATCGTGGCTACAGTACATCATGAATTATGCAGTGTGAGATGTTAAACTATATCTGATAAATGCATTTCAGCATTGTTTCCGTGGTCAGCACAATTTTACGGCATGTCAGAAAACTTAATCAGATGCATGTAGCATCAGAAACCTTGTTAACACTGACAGTTAAAGTCTGTTTGTGACATTGCTGTCATCCGTGGTAATGTTGCTTGGTAACCGTATTCACATGTTGTAGACTTGTCTCTTGTGTTAATTGAACAGTGGCAGCAGGTGTATATATATTATGTAGCTCACCATTTTCTTTCAGTGCATTCAACTGTAAAAAATCAGTACTGCACATTTATCACCATTTTCAGACTAAGGTGACTTTTTGCACAATGTGAGCACCTGTGTTGTGAGGTTTGATAATGATAATGAGACTTTATTGATCACAGCACAGTAAAACTCCTTTCTTTGCATGGCCCAGCATGCCAATTGGGGTCAGCCATGATATGGCACCCCTGGAGCAGTGAGAGGGTTAAGGGTTGCTCAAGGATCCAACAGTGGCACCTGGGACTTGAACCCCCGACCTTCAGAGCCTCAACCGCTTCACTACCACTGCCTCCTATTTCATACAGTGTGAACACCTTTCTGATGCAATGGAGTGAAACAGTTTGATGCCTAAATGACAAGTCATGTATCGTGCCATTCATCAGGTGCAAGAATCTTTTCCACTACTAGATACACATATTTGTGCATGTTTGCGTCGGCTCCTTTAAAATGTAACTATTGAGTAGCCTTCATTAGTCTTTTTATTTCCACTGAATAAACTTAATCAAACAATTATTGCTCATGAAGCTAATTCAAAGTAGGCAAAATTCCCCACATGCAGAGTAATGTATCCTCACAGTACAGCCTAACGAATTCAGTAATCATGCAGCGGTTATAGTGCTCTCTGACTCTGTACCATAACAGTGGAGGAAAATCTAGAACAACTTCTTTTTACTAATATAAAATGAATTAACTGATGATGCAGAAGGATCCCAAAAACATGGACAGCAGTCTATCAAGAAGAGATTTTATAAATGAAATGATAAAGAAGTACACAGAACCTTGAATTAGAAACAACTTAGTGCATTTCGCAGCGAATGCAAGATTAACCAGTGGACCAAAGGAGGAAACATTTGGTGCATATAAATGATGCACTGAAATATGCATGATAACGATGCGGTGCACTGCAGAATGTGAGACATAAAGGCATCGTTGGCATGAACATAATGTAGGACAACAAGATCATAACAAGCCTAAAGCCAGAGTGTGACAGTATTGTTTATGACAGTTGAGCATTTTTCTGACAAATGTCCACTTGCTTTGAGTTAAGAATGTATTTGAAGGCATGAATGCACACTTGGAGGCATGAATGTTCAATCATTCATCTTCACTAACTGCTTTATTCTGGTCAGGGTTGTGGTGGATCTGGAGCCTATTCCTGGAATACTGGGCGTGAGACAGGGAATAGGGTGCCAATCCATTGCAGGGCACCATGCACACACTCATTCACACCTTGAGGCAATTTAGCTTCCAGCATGTTTTGGGAGGTGGAAGGAAACCAGAGCACCTTTAGGAAACCTGTGCATAGATATGGAGAACATGCAAACTCTGCATAAAACCTGAGCTCTGGATTAAATCAGGGATCCTGTGAGGTGGCAGTGCTACCCACTATGCCACCATGCTGCCCTGCACACATTCTTAAATGCTTTGAATTTTGGCATAAAGCTAGATATACTGGAATCTGAGAAATGAACATATAGATAGGCTGCATGGTGGTGCACTGGGTAACCTTGCCACCTCATAATTCGATCCTGAGCTTGTTATTGTCTGCACGGAATTTCACAGTTTCTCCCTGTGTTTGCTTCGGTTTCCTTCTGGTTATCTGGTTATCTCCCACTCTCCAAAAATATGCAAGTGACACCAGTCCTCCAATGGACTGGTGTCACATCTGGGTTGAATTCTCCTGCCTTGGGCCCACCTGAAAAGGATAAAGTGGTTACAGAAGATGAATGAATGAATACATGATTGAATGAATGAACATAAAAATAAGTATGTGGACGTATAATCAGTAATCAGCAAAATCTCAAGCTGGAATGTACACTACATGGCCAAATGTTTGTGGAGACATGATCCTCACACCTATATGTTGGCCCTCTTCATGTTTTTGCCAAAAAAGTTAGAAACACATAATTGTATAGGATGTCTTTGTATGTTGCAATATTTAGATTTCCCTCCACTGGAACTAAGTGGCCAAAAAACATGTTCCAACATGACAATGCCCCTGTGCAAAAAGCGAGTACTATGAAAACAAGGCTTGCCAAGGGTAGAGCAGAAGATCTTGTGTGGACTGCACAGAGCCCTGAAAACTTTTATGCACCATATCTCAGAACAGCTTGTCTCTAAGACAGAACCTTATAAATCTAAAGACAACTTAATGATATGTTAGAATGGGGATTTAATTATCAGACACTTGTTTCATACTAAATATGGTGGAGGTGTGTTGCTATCAAATTCATACAGATGCCTAAACATTATCACTTTGTTGCTTGATGATAACATGAGTAAAAACAGGTACTCAATAACATCTACAGGGTGTCCCAAAAGTCTCCATATATATGGGACTATGTTTGCCAGCACCACTACGGTTGTGCCTTCGTCAGTGGATGTTTGTGGACGTCCACTTCTTGGTTTTGAATTTGTTAATAATTTGGCAACAGTGTTGTGTGTGATGTGCTTGCCATGTTTCATCACACTCAATAATGTTTTCAATACGTTCTTCTTTTGTCATTCTTAAAGCTATCTGAAAAATTTTATATATGTCTTATATAAAATATGACATTTTGCTAAAAAGTGTTAATTTCCCCTATGTATGGAGACTCTTTGGACAACCAGGCACAAGATTTAGATGAACAGAATTTAAATTTCCATGCATGCTAGTGGTTGCTTATTTAATTATTTTATGCTTTCTGTATTGATTTTGTTTACAGGATATTTGTGACTTTCTCGTCCTGTATACATTTCATATACTCGCAGAAGGTTATATTAAACATCAGCACCATGACATCATGATCAGCGCTTCAGACAGGTCTCCCAGCGGTGCTTCCGGTCATGTGATTAAAGTCAAGACAATAACAGGTGCGCTCTGTCTAAAAACTAAAGTGGAGTATGATAGAATGAGTATAACTTCCTGGTGAATACATACATACATACATACATACATACATACATACATACATACATACATAAATGACTAGAAACTCTATTGCTGTTTGGATGTTAGAGACTAAACACACACGCAATGAAACCGCTGTCCACAGTGCTGACAGTTAAACCTAAATAGTTCCTCAACCTTAGCCATGGAGAATGTTTAAACTAAAATAACTGCGGACAATTTTAACGTCCAACTTTATTTTAATTCATATATATTGTATAAAATATATATATAAAGTGGGTGCAGCTTATTCACGGCTGCACTCGCCGTTCCGTTAAATCACGTCAGCCCTGTCTGTTCAACATGATAAACTGTGCTGTTTATAATACATTCCAGCACGTACCTGCAACTTACTGCTATAAAGACCTGCCCTCTTTCAGCTTCACAGAAAATAATGAACAGAAAACGTTTCTCCTCAACCGTTAAGGTTTATCACGTACATAAGAATACCAAAAGAAGCGAAGCATACAAGTGTAGCGTGTGTGTGTGTGTGTATGTGTGTGTGTGTGATAAACAGCATCTTACCTCTGTCGCCATGTTGCCATGAAAAAGAGTCAGTGCTGCTCGACTCGCGTGAGGATCAGCTGAGGATTGAGTCAGTCGCGCGCGCAGGGTTAAATCAAGACGGTGCGCGCGCACACGCGTGTAGTTAGTGTCAGGCAAGGAAGGATAATTACAACGTTTATTTTTGGTCCTCAAGGTAATATATAGGGACTGTATATACCAGTCCCTGCAGGATAACTGGTAGAAAAGACACAAGGCTACAAAGCACAGTATATACAGTAAAAATCCCCATAGTTCTTCTTCTTCCTTCTCTTCTTCTTCTTCTTCTTCTTCTTCTTCTTCTTCTTCTTCTTCTTCTTCTTCATCCTCTTCTTCCTCTTCTTCTCCTTCTATCCTTTTTCTTCTTATTTTCCTTCTTCCCTTTCTTCCCCCTCTTCTTCTTCTTCTTCTTCTTCTTCTTCTTCTTCTTCTTCTTCTTCTTCTTATTCTTCTACTTCCTCTTGTTCTCCTTCTTCTTCCTCCTCTTCTTATTTTTCTTCAGCTTTTTCTTCTGCTTCTTCTTCTTCTTCTTCTTCTTCGTCTTCTTCTTCTTCTTCTTCTTATTCTTCTACTTCCTCTTGTTCTCCTTCTTCTTCCTCCTCTTCTTATTTTTCTTCAGCTTTTTCTTCTGCTTCGTCTTCTTCTTCTTCTTCTTCTTCTTCTTCTTCTTCTTCGTCTTCTTCTTCTTCGTCTTTTTCTTCTTTTTCTTTTCATCTTTTTCTCTGTCTTCTTCTTCTTCTTCTTTGTCTTTTACTTCTTCGTCTTTTTATTCTCCATCTTCTTCTTGTTTTCGTCTTCTTTTTGTCTTTTTCTTATTATTATTCATCTTTTTTCTTCTTCTTTATCTTTTTCTTCTTATTATTCTTTGTCTTTTTCTACTTCATCATATTTTTCTTCTTCCTCTTCGTCTTTTTCTTCTTCTTCTTCTTCTTTGTCTTTTTCTCCTTTGTCATCTTGTTCTTCTTATTCTTTTATTTCTTCTTGTTCCTCGTCTTTTTCTACTTCTTCCTCTTTTTTCTTCTTCTTCATCTTTGTCTTCTCCTTCGTTGTCTTTTCTTCTTCTTCTTCTTCTTCTTCTTCTTCTTCTTCTTCTTCTTCTTCTTCTTCTTCTTCATGAGTGTATTGAATTTACCCATACAGTACCGAATTATCCTTTACAAAAATTGTTTATTCCCAGCTGGCCTTACTATAAATTTTCACTGAGCACTGGGGCTTTTGTTGTTTAGAAAATTCTTCTACCATCATGTGATTTGATTAGCTGGCCAAAATCTTAATGTGAATCAATATCTGTGGCTTCTTACTAATTAAGCCTTAGTCTCAGTGGATGCAAGAAGCCACCTCTCCTTGATTCAGACATGACCTGAGTGGAATTGTTGAGTAGTAGACAATGTAAGTTTCTTTTGCTTGCTTGTTTGTTTGATTTCAAGTATGATGTGTTTGCATGCTTTGTCTAATTATGTGTAGATTTCTTTGATCATACATATTTATTGGATTTGTTAAAGCTGATTTCAAATGTGTGATTTAAGACATGTTAAAGTGTGGGAATTACATTCATTGTTTCTATTTGTGTATGGTTTTATTAGAAAAAAACAATTACCAGCACTTGTCATCAATGGGAAATATCTACTCCTACATGTTGAAATAAATTGAGAAAAGAGACAGATGACTGAATGAATTTTAATGGACCCACCTCTCTGGTAGCAACAGCCAAAGCAGCCTAAATTCCTTTTAATTTTGTATATGCTGTATAAAGAAATAATGAACTCCAAGTCATATAAAAACATCAGTTATGATGAATAATATTACCACATATGATTCCAGGCCACTTATAATTCAGCCTACGTTCATGTTTTTAGCACCAGAAATGAATACATTTATGTGTGTGAAATTATGAAAAATATACACCCAGGTCCATAAATATTTGGACATTGACAAAGTTATTGCTATTTCAGCTCTCTGAACTGTATACAGTACAGTATATTGTATTTGAAATTAAATAATGAATATGAACTGAAATGCAGATTTTCAGCTTTAAAATGAGGGTACTTATATCCACATTGCATGAACGCTTTAGGAATTACAGGACTTTATATATATCCCCCACCCACCCCCACCTTTTTTTAAGGCACCAAAAGTAAATGGACAGTTGGGTGCTCAACTGACTCAGTGTTCCACTGAATTCTGAAATGTATACAACTGTATTATCTGCTCATATTCATCTACATGCTTCAAAAATCATTGGACGACACATCACACTGCAGATGGACAATAATCTGAAGCATATTTCGAAAGCACCCAAGACTTTTTTAAAACAAAGAAGTGTCCCAAGAAGACAGCTACAGTAAAGGCCTGGCAGTGTATCACCAGGGAAAAAACTCAGCATCTGGTGATGTCTATGGGTTCCAGACAGGCAGTCATTATCTGCGAAGGATTTGCACCGAAGTATTAAAAATAAAAAATAAAATTATTAGATTGTTAATTTATTTATAAATTGTCATTTACAAACAACTTTGTTCTTCTTTTTTATTTTACATTTTATTTTTTGCATCTCATTTTGCATCTCATATTTTCAGCATTTGTGCTGAATCAAGGTTATTGTTCCAGTCATTATATCATCTTTGACACAATCAAAGGTCAAGAGTATAATTGCTTTGCTTTGAAAATAAAACCTACACCAAGCTAAATAACACCATTATGATTTAGCCATTGTCTGGGGGATCAAGTCATAAAACCATTCACACAATATCTCTTTTTATCTGTAGTGTATAGTGAATGGAAACTGAATGAAATTAAATTTAAGAGAAAATAAAACTTGCAAAAATTTCTTGTCTGGTTACAGGCTGAATTCCTCCCAGAGTTTGCCATCCTGAGCATTATATCCACTGATGCTGCTTAATTTTAATGTCAAACAGATTTCACAACAGTTTCATCCCACTATGTATGTATTTAAAAGATAAATTTCATACAGCACATGTTACAATGTGTTGTACATTTATACTGACTCATAAATTAACTGCAACCAAGGGGCAGCATGTGTCTTGTTTGGCAGCATGTGTTTGAGGTCAGCGAGAGAGATGTCCTAGGCATTATGTAATGAATGACAGCAATTACTACTACAGGGTGTCCCAAAAGTCTCCATATTTTCGCTAGCATGTCGGTTGTGCCTTCGTCAGTGGATATACATATATATATGTATATATATATATATATATGTATATATATATATATATATATATATATATATATATATATATATATATATATATATATATATATATATATATATATACCATAAACAAACCATAAACAATTATTGCACATGCACCTGTTTAACAGTCCTTAAGACACTAACAGTTTACAGGCTGTAGGCAATTAAGGTCACAGTTACAATAACTTAGGACACTAAAGAGACCTTTCTACTGACTCTGAAAAACACCAGAAGAAAGATGCCTAGGGTTCCTGCTCACCTGCCTGAACATGCCATAGACCTGCTGCAGGGAGGCATGAGGACTGCAGATTTGGCCAGAGCAATGAACTGCAATGTCTGTAATGTTAGACACCTAAGACAGTGCTACAGGAAGACAGTGAGGACAGCTGATCGTCGTTGCAGTGAAAAATTACATGTAACAATGTATCCCCCCAGACGTGATGGAGAACTTGCAAATGTCTTGGTGGAAGAGTGGAGTAACAACTCACAGCAAGAACTGACAAATCTGGTGCAATCTATGAGGATGAGATGCACTGTAGTTCTTAAAGCAGCTGGTGAACACACCAGAGACTGACTGTTACTTTTAATATTGACCCCCCACCCCCTTTGTTCAGGGACTCATTATTACATTTCTGTTCTACAAATGTCTGTGAAACGTGAGTATGTGTATATACAGTATCTCACAAAAGTGAGTACACCCCTCACATTTTTGTAAATATTTGATTATATCTTTAAAAGTGACAACACTGAAGAAATGACACTTTGCTACAATGTAAAGTAGTGACTGCACAGCTTGTATAACAGTGTAAATTTGCTGTCCCCTCAAAATAACTCAACACACAGCCATTAATGTCTAAACTGCCGGCAACAAAAGTGAGTACACCCCTAAGTGAAAATGTCCAAATTATCCCCAAAGTGTCAATATTTTGTGTGGCCACCATTATTTACCAGCACTGCCTTAACCCTCTTGGGCATGGAGTTCACCAGAGCTTCACAGGTTGCCACTGGAGTCCTCTTTCACTTCTCCATGACGACATCACAGAGCTGGTGGATGTTAGAGACCTTGTGCTCCTCCACCTTCCGTTTGAGGATGCCCCACAGATGCTCAATAGGGTTTAGTCCATCACCTTCACCCTCAGCTTCTTTAGCAAGTCAGTGGTCATCTTGGAGGTGTGTTTGGGGTCATTATCATGCTGGAATACTGCCCTGCGGCACAGTCTCCGAAGGGAGGGGATCTTGCTCTGCTTCAGTATGTCACAGTATATGTTGGCATTTATGGTTCCCTCAATGAACTGTAGCTCTCCAGTGCCGGCAGCACTCATGCAGCCCCAGACCATGACACTCCCACCAGCATGCTTGACAGTAGGCAAGATACACTTGTCTTTGAACTTCTCACCTGGTTGCCGCCACACACGTTTGACACCATCTGAACCAAATAAGTTTATCTTGGTCTCATCAGATCACAGGACATGGTTCCAGTAATCCTTAGTCTGCTTGTCTTCAGCAAACTGTTTGCAGGCTTTCTTGTGCATCATCTTTAGAAGAGGCTTCCTCCTGGGACGACAACCATGCAGACCAATTTGATGCAGCGTGTGGCGTATGGTCTGAGGATTGACTTGCTGACCCCCCACCCCTTCAACCTCTTCAGCAATGCTGGCAGCACGCATACGTCTATTTCCCAAAGACAACCTCTGGATATTACGCTCAGCACGTGCAATCAATTTCTTTGGTCGACCATGACCAAGACCAAAGGCCTGTTCTGATTGGAACCTGTCCTGTTAAACCGCTGTATGGTCTTGGCCACCGTGCTGCAGCTCAGTGCCAGGGTCTTGGCAATCTTCTTATAGCCTAGGCCATCTTTATGTAGAGCAACAATTCTTTTTTTCAGATCCTCAGAGATTTATTTGCCATGAGGTGCCATTTTGAACTTCCAGTGACCAGTATGAGGGAGTGTGAGAGCGATGACACCAAATTTAACACACCTGCTCCCCATTCACACCTGAGACCTTATAATACTAACAAGTCTCATGACACCGGGGAGGGAAAATGGCTAATTGGACCCAGTTTGAACATTTTCACTTAGGGGTGTACTCACTTTTGTTGCCAATGGTTTAGACATTAATGGCTGTGTGTTGAGTTATTTTGAGGGGACAGCAAATTTACACTGTTATACAAGCTGTACACTCACTACTTTACATTGTAGCAAAGTGTCATTTCTTCAGTGTTTTCACTTGAAAAGATATAATCAAATATTTACAAAAATGTGAGGGGTGTACTCACTTTTGTGAGATACTGTATACATACATACATACACACACATATGTATATATATATATATATATATATATATATATATATATATATATATATAATGCACAAACAAACAAACAAATAAATAATAATAAATGGTATAGCAACTTTTGGCTCTGCAATTAGTTCTGTAATATAATATACAGTGAGGGAAAGAAGTATTTGATCCCCTGCTGATTTTGTACGTTTGCCCACTGACAAAGAAATGATCAGTCTATAATTTTAATGGTAGATTTATTTGAACAGTGAGAGACAGAATAACAACAAGAAAATCCAGAAAAACGCATGTCAAAAATGTTATAAATTGATTTGCATTTTAATGAGGGAAATAAGTATTTGACCCCCTCTCAATCAGAAAGATTTATGGCTCCCAGGTATCTTTTATACAGGTAATGAGCTGAGATTAGGAGCACACTCTTAAAGGGAGTGCTCCTAATCTCAGCTTGTTACCTGTATTAAAGACACCTGTCCACAGAAGCAATCAATCAATCAGATTCCAAACTCTCCACTATGGCCAAGACCAAAGAGCTCTCCAAGGATGTCAGGGACAAGATTGTAGACCTACACAAGTCTGGAATGGGCTACAAGACCATTGCCAAGCTGCTTGGTGAGAAGGTGACAACAGTTGGTGCGATTATTCGCAAATTGAAGAAACACAAAAGAACTGTCAATCTCCCTCGGCCTGGGGCTCCATGCAAGATCTCACCTCGTGGAGTTGCAATGATCATGAGAACAGTGAGGAATCAGCCCAGAACTACATGGGAGGATCTTGTCAATGATCTCAAGGCAGCTGGGACCATAGTCACCAAGAAAAAAATTGGTAACACAGTACGCCGTGAAGGACTGAAATCCTGCAGCGCCCGTAAGGTCCCCCTGCTCAAGAAAGCACATATACATGCCCGTCTGAAGTTTGCCAATGAACATCTGAATGATTCAGAGGACAACTGGGTGAAAGTGCTGAGGTCAGATGAGACCAAAATGGAGCTCTTTGGCATCAACTCAACTCACTGTCTTTGAAGGAGGAGGAATGCTGCCGATGACCCCAAGAACACCAACGCACCGTCAAACATGGAGGTGGAAACATTATGCTTTGGGGGTGTTTTTCTGCTAAAGGGACAGGACAACTCCACCGCATCAAAGGGACGATGGACGGGGCCATGTACCGTCAAATCTTGGGTGAGAACCTCCTTCCCTCAGCCAGGGCATTGAAAATGGGTCGTGGATGGGTATTCCAGCATGACAATGACCCAAAACACACGGCCAAGGCAACAAAGGAGTGGCTCAAGAAGAAGCACATTAAGGTCCTGGAGTGGCCTAGCCAGTCTCCAGACCTTAATCCCATAGAAAATCTGTGGAGGGAGCTGAAGGTTCGAGTTGCCAAACGTCAGCTTCGAAAAATTAATGACTTGGAGAAGATCTGCAAAGAGGAGTGGGACAAAATCCCTCCTGAGATGTGTGCAAACCTGGTGGCCAACTACAAGAAATGTCTGACCTCTGTGATTGCCAATAAGGGTTTTGCCACCAAGTACTAAGTGATGTTTTGCAGAGGGGTCAAATACTTATTTCCCTCATTAAAATGCAAATCAATTTATAACATTTTTGACATGTGTTTTTCTGGATTTTTTTTGTTGTTATTCTGTCTCTCACTGTTCAAATAAATCTACCATTAAAATTATAGACTGATCATTTCTTTGTCAGTGGGCAAACATACAAAATCAGCAGGGGATCAAATACTTCTTTCCCTCACTGTAATATAAACAGCATAGTGTCTTAAATTTTTTTGTTCCAAATGCGTAAATGAAAAGCATTCATGAAAAAATAACTGTATGTATAAACTTTACACCCAGTGAATAACACTGCACTTGTGGCAGGAATTATTTTTAATAGAATGCAGAACACACACAAAGTGATTATTCAAGGATTTTTGAATTATATGAAATACTTTCTAAATTATATGAAATTGTTTGTAGCTGTCAACTGAAATTCCACAGGACTGGGTGTCAGTTAAGGGAGTGGGAAAAAAGCATTCTGGAGACAGGAGGACAGTGGGTGGATGCTTTGTAGATAATGACCAAAGCTAATTTGCACCATCTGTGCTATGATCCAGCATCTCAACAATAAAATTCCACCTGGCTGTGGATTTCATTCTGATTAAGTTTGATCTAAGTTACCTTCCCCAAACATCTGTATAACTACAGTAAATAATTCTATGAAGTGTGTGTGTGCGTGCGTGTGTGTGTGTGTTTGTATGTGCATGTGCATAGTTTTCCAGGCATTGCGCCACCACAAATATAATCTGCCTTTATGTTGACTTGAAATCAGATCAAGCCAGGAAACAACAATTCTGAAAAACTCTCTCTCTCTCTCTCTCTCTCTCTCTCTCTCTCTCTCTATATATATATATATATATATATATATATATATATATATATATATATATATATATATATATTGTTTACATGGAAACTTTGGGAAATCAAACAAACAGTCATGTCTAGGAATGTCATGGGTATGTCATGGATCAACCCATGTTGTGTTGTATGGTGCTGCAGTTGACAATGCTTACCACAGTTTTCATGAATGTATGGAACAATTGCAGACAAAACGTTAAATTGTGCTATCATACTGCTTTGTCTTATGTAAATACAACAGGAAAACACTCAGCCATTTGGTTCATTTGAAATAACCATCTATTTGTTTTGGAGAAGAAAACAATTAAAATAATAAAGAAGGGTGTTGGGGTCATAGAGTACACTATATATCAAAATGAAAACAGGACAACCGTTCTCATCTGTAACAAGAGCAATTTGGCAGATGTGTGAGGAAACGTTGGAGTCATGGCCTAGCACATCTGGTAAGCGAGAGAAATGATTAAATAGACAAGGGATGACACCCTTTAAACCCAACAGCAGTCATTCCAACACGGTGTCTGGGATGATTCTGGTCCTGAGACATTACACTTCATAAGGATTCGTTTGGGAAGCGATCCGAATCCTAGTGGTATCAATTATTCATTGCCTACAATCAGTATTTTTGTCTATACAGATATTGCAAGTGCAAGCCATTGCTCTGATTAATTGACTGTGGGTTGAAGTGATTGTAATAGAAATCTTGGGCTGCACTTCTGGGTGGTTTTTCACTAAAAAGACAGACCCCATTTTGTTAGAGATTCTAAATATCTGTAGTTATGGAGAACAGAGACGAAATGGGAAGGCTCTGGTGTTTGAAATGTGGTAAATAGTGTATTGATAAATAGTGACAGTATATTCTTTAAAAAATTTATTGTCAGAATTAGAATCCTATTTACAATCATAATGCAAGCAGAATGATAAGGATACCATCTTATCATAAAAGAATGATGTAATTGTAAAACTGGGTTTGGGTTAGAATGAATACATTATCATGAAGTGTGGGTAAGTGTGCTGCTATAATATCAAATCAGTTCATTTCTTTTTTCTTTGAAAAACAAGTGTGCGGAATGCAGTGCAGTGTCAAATTTATTCAATCATTAGTTTTCTTATAGAAATCACATTGTTTTATTGGTAGAAATCACCAGCTTACTGATGTAAATGAAAACAGATGCACAGTATTTTCAATCTTTTTTGAGTACAGATTGTCACAGTGTCACAAACTTGAGAACTGAGCATTTTATTTTGAGATCCAACAACCCAAAACCAGCAACCATCATAGATTCATGAGAAATGTGGACAAAAATGTCTGTGATAGATACTTTCTAGGTTTGCTGGAGTTCTTATAAATGATTTGCCACAATGTTAAAATATCAAAATAGTTAAATAACTTTTATTTCTATTGCACTTTCAGACCTAATATTGCACAAAAAAACAAAAACAAAACAAAACAAACTTTGCATAAAGGATTCAGGCCCTAAGGAGCAAGCCAGGAAATTAAATTATGAAAGGTAGGATTAAAATAGAGAACAGGGTTGGGAGTTCATTCTTGGAATTCATGACATGATTAAGCATGTAATGTTAGACTATCCAGGTGTGTTTATGAGTAGCAAGATGTGGAATTTCATTGTAAGATAATTGGCACACACAAAGGCTCCAAAGTGATCAAGAGGTATCAGAGTAGGGGCATCACATCATAATTTCACACTCTAATTAAATAACACGACAGGAGCATGTGTACAGATAAAAAAAAAAAAAATAAAAAAAATATATATATATATATATATATATATATATATATATATATATATATATATATATATGTGTGTGTGTGTGTGTGTGTGTGTGTGTATACACTGTATGTATATTACAATATATATATATATATATATATATATATATATATATATATATATATATATATATCTGTGTGTGTGTGTGTGTGTGTGTGTGTGTGTGTATACACTGTATGTATATAACAATATATTATATTATTTACCCAAGTTGTCTATAATAATCATTATACACTTCTCAGTCAAAACTGCTCTAGCTTCGGATAAGAAATAATATGTAGGTCTTGTAATATGATAGCAAAAACAGATGTTACAATAATCATTTTTATTGAATAGATTCATCTGCTGCCCAGTTATTTCTCTTGGGAATAGAAACACTAAATCATAATTGAGAGGAATTTATTGAAAAGGCCAGCATTAATTTTCAACTAAAATATTAAAACTAAATCAGTGTGATGCAAGCAAAATGGAAAAAGAATTCAAACACTGGCAGCTGCTCATTATACTTGCAAATGAAACTTATACAAGTAACTGAATGTAGTAGCCAAATTTCTGTTCACATATATGGATTAAAGTGAGCAAAATGTGACACCAGCTTTATATATATAAAAAAAAACCTCTTTGAACTTATATATGAAGGATGCTTAACGTTTCCTATTTTGAAACACATTTTAATAGCAGCAATTATGCAGCATAAGTCAAATCAGAAGTTGTGTTGAAGGCACATCACCAACTCAAAACAAAACATTTGCACACTTGTTAATATGAAATACTTATGCATAAGTATTAACTTTTCACACCCCGCACTGCACCACACTCCCATTGATCCTCTAGCACTGCTCGACTGGACCAACCATCTTTCAGATGGTTACAAGGAAGGCACGCATCAAGGCTCTTTTCTGTCCTGGTACATTGGTGGTGGAATGAACTTCCCTCGGATGTCTGAACAGCTGTATGTCTTTAAACAATGACTAAAGATGAATTTCTCATTAAAGATTCTTGCATTGTCTGTATGTTGTTCACACTAATCTACCTCCCCAACAAGGTTTTTTTTTTTAGATTGATAGTAATCTTAGAATGTGACCTAGTGAACCAGTATCAGGATGTATTTATTCATTTATAAAGATTTCATAGATGGTTAATGGAGTCTGCCAAATGGCATAAATGTAAATCTCATAAGGTGGTGTGACATTGACATTGTATAATTACAGCTATTTTGACCTTCCACTTTTTCCCCTGATGAACTCCTTTCTTGTGTTGGCACTGTGTTTTGGGTCATTGTGTTGCTGCATGAAGAAGTTCCTCCCAATTAGGCTGGATGCATTTTTCTGTAAATTGGCAGACAGGAATGTTTCTGTAGACTTCTTAATTCATTCTGCTGCTAGCATCACGAGTTACATAATCAGTAACGATTATGTAACTAATTATTATAGTGAGCCTGTTCCAGAAGCAGTATGCAAGCCGAAGCCATGACACTGCCTCCACCGTGCTTGACCGATGAATAGGGGACTGACTCCATCAGTGTTATTGTGTCTGTATGCACTGACAGTCCATTTTATTAGGAACACAAGCAGAAGACCACATTGGGTTTGATGTCTATCAGCCAAGAACCGGAATTTGAGGCTACAATGAGCACCGGCTCACAAAAATAGACAGTTGAATATTGGAAAACAATCGTTTGGTCTTTTTTTCAATGTTGCATAGAGATAAGCAGTTTTAAAAATATTAAACAGCCTGTCTGGCAACAACAACCAGGTCATGTGTCAAAGTCACTGAGATCATATGTTTCCCCATGTTTAATGTGAATATTACCAGAAGTGCCTTTTTTTTCTTTGGACGTAATGTGATTCATTTTAGCAATCTTTCACCTCTTGTTATTTTTCCATTGTGCAGGGAAGCACAATGAAAATTTACTCTCAAATATGGCAACTGCAAAAAGAGAACTCACATGAATGAAACTCTAGGATATGGTAGAATGGATCACTAGTGGTTAGTCAATGATGAGTTACAGATTTGTACCTGGATTTGCTGAGGATGGTGCTGAAAGTACAATAACACCAGAACACACACTCTCTTCTTCTTGCTGCACTCCATGGTGCACTCCATGAAAACCAGATGTTCTGGTGAAGCTACAGCCATCAACCAAGAGGAGCCAGCAAAAACATTTCCATTTCAGTCAGGGCCATCTGAGCACAATATAGGATAATGTACTTGCAAAAATGATACTTGCAAACTCAAATACCTTTTAAGCAATCAGGTAAACAAATCCTATATCATCCTAGTTGCAGCTAAATTAGATGACTCTTATAGAAGAAGTAATATAAATATAACAGGCCACAAATGTATTTCGTCTAAAGCCTTTCTAATTAGGAAAGGGTTTGGTATTAAGAATTATTGATTCCATTCAAACCTCTCTCAAAAAGTCTCCCATTGCAGAGACATACACTTCCACATTAACAGAGACACGCCTATTTCAAAATCAGGTAATATAGCACCGTCTCCATAGATTCAGTTTGTAGAATTAGATAGTTGTGCAACTGATTGAATAAATCAAAAGTTTATATACACAGCAGTGTTTTTGTAAGCTACATCTAAATATATACTCACAGATTTAAAAAAAAAAAATTCAGACATAGGCTGAATACCCGCTTGTCGGTAATGGTGGAACCCAAATTTTTTGTTTCAGTGTCAGCCTGCTCTGTGATTGCTTCCATAAGATATATCAACTCTGCCATAATCATGGTCTTGTCTCCTATTCCATCAATTTAGTAATATCCTTCCTGTTCATTTATAACCTACCCTTGTACAGACTGCCTGAGCATTTGCCAAATAATTAACAGACACGGAGGAGTCCGTTCTTGCCAAGAAGTTTCCTAATTGAGTCCAGGACAGTCACAGAGATTTTTTCCCCCACAGAAAATTTGAGTGAACACTATCAGAATGTAAAAACATTTCAGCCAAAGTATTTAATCCCTTAAATCCCTTATAGCAACTTTACTCCTCATTAAAGAACATGACACTGTGACTATAGCCTCCTTTTAATTAGTCTACTGGAGCACATTTAACACACACATACACATACATCTTTATGTTCCATGAAATCAGGCACTGAAATTTTCACAGGGTCCTTGAGAACCCCTTAAAAGGGAAGACAGAGGCTAACTGCCCTTACACAAAGGTTTATATTTCCATTAAGGCAGGGCAGAGCAGGGGAAATGTTTTTGTTCAGAGTGTCCTCTTCATGCTCCTGCAGGAAAACATTACAGTGTAAATATCTACAGAGTGACGTATTGGAACATGCAGCCTATACTATTGCTATGGTTTCATGGTTTCTCATACCTCATAAAAATAAGAAGAGATGAAGAGGTGAACATGCCAAAAATAGAAGGCTGTATAAATAACTAATGAAGATCTGTCTGACTGAGTCACAAATAGCAACACAAACAAACCATGCAACATTACTAGTTAAATCTAGCTCCTACACTATATACAGTCCTATCCAAAAACTACTGGAACGACAAGGCCAGTTCATTGTTTGTGCTGTACACCAATGGCATATGGGTTTAAGATCAAATGATGGATATGAGATGAGAGTTTATGATTTCAGCTTTTATTTCCAGGTAATTACATCTAGATGTGTAAACAACTTAAAAAATAGAACCTTTTGTATCAGACCAACCAATTTTAATCATATGACTGAAAGGTGTTTCTTGTTACACAGGTGTGTATTTGTTAGATTGATTGTTTAAACAATAAATAGCACTGAACATCTATTATAGGGTTTAATAGAAAAGAGGGAAAATCAATTAGAAAAAAAAACCAAACACTAACAGTGATAATCTAGGGACTTCAAAAGCTAAAATCATAATGATGCTACTTAAATTCGTGATATTTCATGTCAGTTACCGTACAACACAATATCACCATATGGTATTTCACAATTATTCATTTTCGATAGGCAACTGCAAAAAAAACCTCAAGGAAGAACTTAAAGTGCAAAAAAAAGGAAAGCTAGATTGAGGTAGATTCAACTTTGCAAATGCAAATGGTCACTTTATGTTAATATTCGCTTCAGATATTAGAATGGGGAAAGATGTGCTCACAGAGTCGTTGACCCTGGTATGGTTTCTGGTGCCAGACAAGCTGGTTTGAGTATTTCCGAAATTGCTGATCACACGCACAACAGTCTCTAGACTTTACACAGAATAGTGTGAAAAAAAGTTGAGCGAGTGGCAGTTCTGCATGCACTGAAAGATTCCGATACAAAGCATGTATTATTATTAGCAGTGACACATATGTTCCTATTTAAATGGCTGGTAAGTGTTGAACAATCCACTCTATGGTGATTAACAGGTTCATTTGTAAACCTCACTGCAGGTAGATGCGCCTCTTAGTGTGTACTTCAAGCGGTGAGGTAAAGACGCAGAAGGCGATAGTCATGCTGCAGGAATCTTAAGACAGTATGTCCTCTGGAGATCCTGAGATGTTCCTAAGTTTCACTCTGGTAGTTTGCAGCACACTGCTGGAAACACTGCTGTTTCTGATTAGCTGAATATGATTGCTTCAATATTTTCATTATGTTTGAATGATCCAACCAATTACACTGTTCCAGAATGGAGAAAGAACAAGAGTAAAGCTTACTTTGTTTAGAGATCTTTCTGTACAATGTTAAATGTACTGTAGGAATATAGCTACAAAGACAAAAAAGGTGTTTCTCTGTGTTTGACATGGCAAGGGGGACAGATATCGTTATGCAGAATCATCATGAAGCCATTTGTTTAGATATTCAATGCTTGTTCCTCTAAGCCAATACATCCTGTAAAGGCTTAGTGCTCCAACATAATCAATTGAACTCATCAACTGATTAATAGTTAAAAATTAGAGCAGGGAAACATGCAGGAAACACTGAAACATGCAGTTCAGCGGTAGGACTGGGTTAACATACTTCGAGGCCACTGAGGTTACTACATTGGCTAGTGCTAGGTCAAATGTAACACATCAACGAAAGAAATTGCACTGAGGATTTCAGATATCTGTTAAAATGATCACACCATGCCTTAACCACAAGTGCCTTTGCTGTTGGGACTCTGTCATGAGAATCTGGCCAAACTTTTGATATTATGAGCTGTCATTTGGCCCATAAAGTGGTTCCAACAGCCAGTGCAATCCATGCTCAGTCCAGATTATAAAACCATTACTCCATTAGGATGTGCTCAAGAAACTGGAACAAGAATGGATATTTTGTAATACAGAATATGAATTCTCTTTGGTAGAACAGCACCATACTAAGAGAATACAGAATAATTCAATAGGATTTAAAAAAAATAATATAGCTATTTTCTTGAGGTTACTGAATCCTCTTAACCATATGAAGACTATACTGCTACTCACATTAAGATAATTTCAAACTTTTTCCTTTTTAATCATAAAGATGAAAAAAATAGTCAGTGTCAAATTGTCTAATGAAAACTGATGACAGATATACATCTTAACAATCAGCATTATGACTCGTATACACACTAGTATAAGATAAAGTTACTTATTATTATTAGGTTTTTTTTAGAATAGCATTTTTACAATTAATGCTGAATGTGTCACTAAAGTATAAAACAGCACGGACACAGAGTGGAAAACATGACATTCTTTTCCTGTCATATGGCAGGCCAGATGGACACACCCTCTGTCCAGACACAGTGAAACCTGCTTACCATGAAACACACCAAATGGCATGTTTCCATCGTTCCACAGAGCAGCATGAGCAAGAGCAGCTTTGATGGTACATTGTTCCTCTTCTATGAGCCACTTTCTCACTATGCTAGCTGTGCAATCAAAATAGCTAAGATAAATGTCAACATTACAAGGAGCTTGGAGTTTCTATATTTTGAGCTTATGGAGCATATCGGTTAAAGGGCCAAAGTAAAAACAAGTTCAATGCCCTCCAGTGGCCACTAAAGAAGACTACATGAATATAGGCTGCACCTAGTGAGGAGATAGCTCTAAAATAAACTCTGGTGACCCAATAGATTTATCACAGATTCTGGAATGTATATTTCTCTTACAATCTTATACTTCTGTCTTTTAAAGACATCAAAGAATATGAAATGTAGATGTAAAAAACAGTACAGTGATTACTTTTTTAATTTTTAAAAAAAGAAATAACAAATATTATCCTGTAGTATCACTTCATAATCTTATAACGTCAAATATATATATATATATATATATATATATATATATATATATATATATATATATATATATATATATGCTCCGTCGGTTCCCCATGGCCCTGTAGGATAGGCAGTATAGAAAATTGATATATACAGTGGGGGAAATAAGTATTGAATGTGTAAATATTTTTTTCAGGAAATATATTTCCAATAAGGTTATTCACATGAAATTTTCACCAGACATCAGTATTAACTCAAGAAATCCACACATATAAAGAAATCCAAACATTAATGTCTATAAATTAAGTTATGCATAATAAAGCAGAATGACACAGGAAAAAAGTATTGAACACGCTAACTGAAATTTATTTAATACTTAGTGGAGAAGCCTTTGTTTGTAATGACAGTTTCAAGACGATTCCTGTATGAAGAAATTAATCAGCCGCAGTATTCAGGTGTGATTTTGGCCCATTCTTCTAAACATATTGTCTTTAAATCTTGTTCAGTTGGATTCAAGTCAGGTGATTGACTGAGCCATTCTAACACCTTAATTTTTTTTTCTGAAACCAATTGAGAGTTTCCTTTGCTGTATGCTTTGTATTGTTGTCCTGCTGGAAGGTCCACCCACGTCTCATCTTCATCATCCTGGTGGATGGTAGCAAATTCTTCTCAAGAATCTTCTGGTAAAGGGCTCCATTCATCGTTCCTTCAATTATATGAAGTCTGCCAGTACCATTCGATGAAAAACAGCCCCACACCATGATGCTTCCACCTCCAAACTTCACTGTTGATATAGTGTTTTCAGGGTGATGTGCATTGCAATTTCTTCTCCAAACATGGTGTGTAGTATGACAGCCAAAAAGTTAAATTTTGCTCTCGTCTGACCAGACTACACTCTCCCAGTATTTCATAGGCTTGTCCAAATTAGTTGAAGCAAACTTTAAACAAGCTTCAACATGCCTTTTCTTTAGTAATGGAGTCTTGTGGCGTGAGCATGAGCAGTGGAGTGCATTGCCTATTGTTTTCTCTGTGACAATGGTATCTGCTGCCTCCAAGTGTTTCTGGAGCTCTTTCCGAGTGGTCCTTGGCTCTTGGGCTACTCTTCTGACTCTTTGGTCAGAAATCTTTCGAGGAGCTCCTGCATGTGGTCGGTTGATGAAGGACAATAGGTTGCAAAAGTCTTGAGAGAGCTCTTTGCTGTTACCCATCATGAGATGTTTCTTTTTTGACACGTTGGTAACAAAAAGCCTTTGTATAGACCATCAATTTACTAACCCAGCTGATAGTGATTTAAACAGATAGGAAGTATAATTACTTACGGATTTCAGCTGGTTCCTTGCATTACCTTGCCTTAGTGTTGCGAAACAGGACTCGAAACAGGAATTAAGCACAGGAGTGATGTCTTTATTAGACTTAAGATAAGGACCGGAAACTTAAACACTTATCCCTTAACTAGGAATGAGGCATGAAGCACAAAACTTAGAACAGGACTATGACTTGAAACACTCATTTAACTCAGGCAGGAACACTCATTTAACTCAGGCATGAACACTCATTTAACTCAGGCATTAACACTCATTTAACTCAGGCATTAACACTCTTAACACCGGCATGAACACTCTTTAAACTAAGGCATAAACACTCTTTAAACTAAGGCATAAACACTCTTTAAACTAAGGCATGAACACTCTTAACTACGACATGGCATGAACACTCTTAACTACGACATGGCATGAACACTCTTAACTATGCTAGATATACTATACTAGAACCCCCCTCCAACAGCAGTCCTGGGCCCCTGTGTAATCTGTCTCTTGATGCATCGGAAAACTGGACAGCCTCCACCGAGCACCAGACAGGCGGAGCACCACCCCCAGTGGGACTGAAGCTCGGGACCACGTCCTCAGCGGGACTGGAACGCTGGGCGACATCAACGCCAAGTTGACCTCAGGCGGGGGGCCAGAGGTCGCCAGGTTGACCTGGGGCTGGAGCTCCGGAGCTCCCATAGGTCTTTGGATGGAGCTCTGAGGCCATCTAGCTGACCTCAGACGGGGGCCCAAAGGTCGCAAGGTTGACCTCGGGCTGGAGCTCCAGAGCTGAGACCTCCCCGTAGGTCTCAAGCTGGGACTCTGAGATCACCAGGTTGACCTCAGACGGGGGCCCAGAGGTCGCCAGATTGACCTCGGACTGGAGCTCTGGAGCTGAGACCTCCCCGCAGGTCTCTGGTTGGAGCTCTGAGGCCGCCAGGTTGACCTCAGACGGGGGCCCAGAGGTCGCCAGGTTGACCTCAGGCTGGAGCTCCGGAGCTGAGACCTCCCTGCCAGTCTCGAGCTGGAGCTCTGAGGTTACCTGGTTGACCTCCAGTGGGAGCTGCAAGGTCGCCCTGTTGACCTTGGGCTGGATCTCTGCATGGGCTTTCTGGTGTAGTTGCTTGTGCTCCCGCCAGCTACTCTTGAAGCATTCCTTTGAACAGAAGAATGCTTCCTGGAGACCCCTTGCAGGTAGGGCATTGTAGCTGAGTCTCCCTCCCGCAGCCCTCAGACATGCATCTCGGTGTCCTCTCCACCATGCTGACTGGAAGCTAATGCGAAGCTGTGGATTCGGGCATGTTCACCCACTAGGGAGCTGCGGAGTCTAGCATGTCCACCCACTTGTAGAAATGGTGGAAGGGCGGGTCAGGCTGGGGCTTTCCATTGACCCGCCACCCCAGCAGATCCAGACCATGAAGATGTCCTGGCCGGTAGAATTCCTCGACAAAAAGTCCCGCGAACTGGGTGACGTCATGGAGAGCGGGGGACCCAGTACTCACTAGTTCCTCCGCCCAGTCCCTGGCCGGGTCGCAAAACTGGGACACCAAGAAGCAGATCCACTGGCTCTTAGTGGGCTTGGGATACACCAGGCTGCAGAAATAAACCTGGCAGCTACAGAGGAATTCCAGCGGGTAGCTCCCCAATCCTGCTGTCACAGGTGGGAGTTCGGCGGCGAACCTCTGTGGGAACTGCACGGACTGGAAACGCGGCCAGTAGTCTGAGCGTTTCCCAATAAGGTGCTGTACTGCTACTTCCATGGTGGGGGCAGTATTCTGTTACAAAACAGGACTCAAAACAGGAATTAAGCACAGGAGTGACGTCTTTATTTAGACTTAAGTTAAGGACCAGAAACTTAAACACTTATCCCTTAACTCAAAATGAGGCATGAAGCACAAAACTTAGAACAGGACTATGACTTGAAACACTCATTTCACTCAGGCATGAAACGTTCATTTAACTCAGGCATGAAACATTCATTTAACTCAGGCATGAACACTCATTTAACTCAGGCATGAACACTCATGATCGACTTTAATAGGAAACAAGCCAAGCACATCACACACTGGGAGCCAAAGTTGGGAGAGATGACTCTGTGTATGTTTACAAAGAAATGGCAATCATGTAGAGGGTCTTTTGTAAATAAAGTTATATTTAACTAAAAAGTGTTACTTTTCCCAATGTATAGAAAATTTTGGAAAACCCTGTATTTAAACACAACGGATGACTTGGTCAAGTTCTGAGCCTGTATGGACCATACAATACATACTGCAGCACATCACTGCACATGAAGAGGAAAGAGGGCTGGTGCATGCTAAATATCAGTCTTTTATATGATGCATGGACATGTGCAGATTATCAGCTGTAGAGAAAAATAAGTATACTGCTAAAAGACAAATTAATATCTGACATTCTCTCCAACAGTACAGCTTGTATAAAAATAAAATGAGTGTGATGGAAACAGTCAGGGAAATCAATTGAACCTTGCTGGCTGTCAACAAAGGTGAAGGGAACATGTGTGCAAATCAAGGTTGTTGAGATGGATGTCAAGTCTACCCCAAATGAGAAATGGGGAGCTGAATCTTCAGTAATGAGGTGCCAGGAAGACTTTCTTCCTTGCTCTGTTTTCAAATCTCTTATACATTCCTTATAAAAGGTGTAAGTCATGGTTCATTACCTCAGCAGTGGATGCCATATGATAGATGCTAAGATCCTTATGCGAATCTCATACAGCCAAATCTTCTCAAATTCTCGGAAGTACCGATTCCTCCACTCTCACCCAATCACTTAGAGGTGAAACCTGAAGGCGTGCTTCAAATTAATCTCATTCTGCAGTGGGAAAGAAAGAGAACTTCAGTCCCTTAAAGGATTTAAAAGGTTAAAAGGGCACACATCAACACCAGGTGAATAGTGGGGGCAGGGAGGAATGGACGGGGCCCAAACTCTTGGCTCCTTCTTCAGATTAATTTGTCAGACATTCCCCTTCTCTCTCCACTTTCACTTTCTTTGTTCCTCTCTCCACTTTATGGAAAATTTGCCAACCCCTTTACGCTTTGAAGTCATGTCTGTTTTCTGAACTGTCAGAGCACATCACCCCATGTTGGCCATTGTCCATGGCTGGCGTGCCAAAATTTGGGCGGCCTCATTATGGCAAAAAAAAAAAAGTCTGATACTCACAGCAGGGTGTGCATAGGGAACCATTTCCTCATTTTGGACTGTATGAGGACACACCCATGTTCTATTTCACCACTCAAGACTGATGCTGAAAGATAGTAACATAGTAAAAATCTATTAGTTTCCACCAGTTCATCAGTTTTTCATTTCTGTTCATCATCAGTTGTGAGAGGAGTCCAAGTTTTTATAATCAGAAAAAAAAAAGTTTGTCAGGCTGTTTTGTATCAGTTCTAAACCAGCTGAACTAGTAGGGTATGAGGAGGGGTGCCTTTGAAGGTAAACCTTTCCATTCATGTGAATTATTGTTCTCAGGTACAGGGATTGAAATGATCTAGAGACCAGTAAATCAAAGCCAGAGATTACTCTTCATGTACAGTTGCTCTTTTCCTCTGAAGAGTCCCTAATGCATTAAGACATATCAAACCAAAAGGTCAATGAAAACAGGTGATGGTTTCTTATTTTCAAGGATTTTCCCATCAGTTTCATATGTTGCCTGTCTTTTAAGTGGCAAAATTTTATATGTTAAAAGAAATTGCCAATAAAAAAGGTTTTATGAGTTTGAGAGCGCAATGAAAACCCTCTGTGGGACCATGTTCTGAGCTGATCTTAACCAGGCTTATAATCTAATCAAATATGCAACCCAGGATATGAAAAGAATGACAGACCTTATTTTAAGCACTAGTACATCCTGGAATAGTACCAAGAGTAAAGGGATTCATTGCGAAAATGATGTCCCTCTTATTCCAGACATGGTGTGGATGAACTCAGTGACTGCATAATGGGTGCTTCAAGGTTGTCACCACTTTCAAAGGAGGACTCATGTAGGGTAAGGATGAGAAGAGAATCAAATAGCCGAACTCCTATCATGTGTAATAATGCATGGTCAGATAAGATCTTCCCTTTCAGAAGAATGTTTGGTACGTAGAGATAATGTAGCCAATAATGTAGATTTGCATTTGATTAGGATTGAATGATTATTGGAGCTTAAACCACTGGGCAAGTGTCAGGAGAGGAATGGAGAAAGCTAACTGTGTTTTCTTACAAGCCTTTGACTGATCTGTTGTGACTGTTCTTGTACAACATCTCAGCAAGCCAACAGAATAATGCTTTTTAAAAGATTTTGTCTTGACTATGTTTCAAAACAGCATTATGTTCAGTTGGAGAGCACATTGTAAGCATTTGCAATGAAGAAGAACACATTAGACATGAGGAAAGGAATGAGTGTAAGTGACCCGGGGCTGGAAATTAATCCTACTGAAACGTCTTTTAAAAAGATTAGTATTGCATACAGTTAAAAACAAAAACAACAACAAAAAAACCCAAACATTTACACTGTAAAGAAATCTATACATGTTTCGTTATGACAATGCGCTTGCAGACAAAAATTGCAAAGAATTCCTTGGTTATGAGCTGAAAATGTCAGTGTTAGATCACTTAATATAATGTGTATTCTCCTGAGTTGTGCAACAGAAAGCATTCATCCCAGTATCAGAAGATCACAATTTGGAATCTTGACAAAGCCACAGGGAGCAACTTTGAGACCACAATTAGCCATGGGTGGGAGGGATGGCATACTCTATATCCTCTGTCAATCACTAGCCAATTGTAGGCATCTGTTCATATATGCAGAAGAGCATAGATAGTGCTTTCCTCTGAGTCGGTTACGCAGCATGGGCAGCAGTTTGGAAACATGCAGTTGGTTGGCTTCATGTGTCTTGGAAGAAGCATGTATTAGCCTTCACCTTCCCAATGTATGGAGATTTTTGGTGCACCTTTTGTAGTACAATACATACAATATTAAGGGAGAAATGATCAACTCTGAACAGTTACTTATTTTCCGTGTAGTCATGTTGGTCAAACATAGAAGTTTGCATTTACAGTACAATGTCATGCATGCTCCATGACAAGCCTAAACACCAAAACTCCACTCCCCAGACAACACCGTAGCCTACAATCATGGCCTACACAGACTATAATCCCCAGAAACTCACTCCACTGGCACATTCACATTCACCTGAATATTAATCATGCACATCTGTTTCCAATTACAAACAATGACTATGTAAAATGTCTCATTACAAAATACAAAACACTGCCTCATTACAAAATAATACTCAGTGTATGCTTTCCTGCACTTACCAACCCTTTTTTAACCTCTGTCTGTTTTTATTTTTTATTTATCCTTATTTCCTGTTTATTACAGTACTATGCAAAAGTCCATACAAAGAAATACTGTAAAGCAAAGATATATAAATATGAAATATAAAATATAAATCATAAATAATTAAATTAAATGTTTCTCCCTTTAAAAATAATAATATAAAGAGCAGTGAACAGCAATAAATGAAACAAAGGCAATATTTGGTGTGACAACCCTATGCTTTTAATAAAAATATTTAAAAAGTAGTCTCATTTAGAATTACTGCAGTTTTATGAGCTATAACTTTTATTGAACATCTTGCAGAACCAGCCCCGGTTCTTCTGGAGACACTTGCTTCTTATTTTTGCAGAAACCCAGCAGCCTTCATTGTGTTTTTTGTCTGAGAAGGGTCTCTAACATAATATGCTGCTTTCTTTAAAAACATACAAACATTTTTCTGTAACATCATATTTTGTGCTAGAAAACTAATGTTTGGGAATCTAAAATGCTTTTGTACTGACTCGATAATGTAGAAGTCATAAAATGAAAACCTATAACAAAGTTTGTACTAAAAAAAATAGGATAAAACTTTTGCACAGTACTGTATATTTTGGATTTTGACCTTTGCTTTATGTTTTGGGATTGTTTGACTGTTCTTAATCAGTTCTAAACTGCACTTGCATCTGTCTCTATCTCTGTCACGACATAATTACTGTGCAGTGTTTAAAAAAATAATTGTCATGTTATTTAATTTGTAGATAAATAAGTAATAAATAAAAATAAACACATTTTCTGTAGATTCATTTTTGACTAGTCACAGACATGCTCTTTCAGAAGTTCCTCTTCACTGCATTTAAATCCTTCAGGCTGCATTTGTATGATCTTATATATATTTCTCAACACCCACCCCAAACAACAAATCTGACTTCTTGAGCTGTTTCACTGATAAAAAATCTGTTCATTCATGCCAGTGTTTGAGGTTTATAATAAGTTTGATACAAACCTATCAGTTTGAGCATAGTGAGGGCATCAGGTCATCAGTGTCTAGTAATAAAAGATAATGTGCCCACAAAACTTTAAGGCAGAGGAATCACTCTTCACAGCGGTGGCAAATGGGATATTTGATCTTCTTTGCTGTCTTTGGGCTCATTTTTATCCCACGGTCTCTGTGACATGGAGTTACGACTTGGTGGTACCTAATTTATTAGATGGAGGACAACAAATGGGTTAACATTTTCCTAAATGTAACCCGTTTCTTAGGATAAAGCAAGATTTTTGATAAGATAAGCATACTTTCAAAATAAGTACTAGTAAATGATTGAAAATAGTTGTCACTCTGTCTTGTTATTGCCTGAAAACGCTGGCTTCTTATAGACCTCCTGCACGTTCTTGTGTGCCCTCATTGACTAGATAACTACTGATGTTCTGAGGGGTATACCTATTTCAGACTTTGTCTATTTTCCAGCAAATATAAGATTTGTTTTATCAGATACAACAGAGTTCAGAGCTGGCTATATTTCATATCTCCACTATCTTGTCGACAGGATAATGCCCTAGTGCTGAAAGTGGGTCAGACTGACACTGCAAAATAGCTACCGTCTAACATGCCATATTCCTGTCACAATATCCGATTCTCTCTATTTATTTATCTTTCACCAAAATATTTTGTCATTTTGAAATACCTCTCAGTTTTCTCAAGCCTGGAAGGAAAGAAAACAAAAAAAAATGCTGATAATCTATTCAGCCACACATTGCACAAGATCATGTGTGATGCCCAAAATTTACCGGTTTAGATTACATGTTAAATATTGTTCTAGATTTGTTTGCTCTGGTGGTTTAGTAACCTCACTATCCGAAGAGTGTGTCTGTGCAGCTCACATAGCAGCCACTGGTATTCACATTCTGTTGCTGCTTTTGGAGCGTCCTGCATTTTGAAAAGGAAAAGTATAGTTCACACATCTCCCTCACACAGTCCCATAGACTAAGACACTTCCTGCAGAAATGTTGCTGTATAAAATACAGGTGGGCCACCTGGCTGTTTCAGCACAGTCTTACGAAAAAAGACTTCATATTTTCATCAATAAGCCTTTCAGTCTTCTGTGTACTAGTCATCAGAAAAGTGCATATTAGAGCTATTATCATGGTTTGGTGCAGGTCCAGTTTCCTGCCGCTGCTGAAGAAAATGTGCTCCGAACACAGGTCTCGTTTCATTTCTCCTCAGTGTGCTCTGACCTCAGCAGACATGATTACACGGCAGCTGTGACTGATAAAATGTACTGTGAAAGCATGCTTTGCAATTACACAACTGCTTTCACATATTGATGTCTTATTCTGTTCCATATCCTCAGATTGAATTTTGTAATGACTTGGGATGTTAAGCAGTCCTGAACAACATGCTTCATGCAGCAACCTCCTGAGCAGGGACATGGCCTTGCCCTACAAGTTTAATGCAAAAACAGCAAAGTACCTATAGAGGTATGTACAATAGACGATCTCTCACACATTTCACAACAAACTGTTTTTTTTTTTTTTTTTTTTTAAAGTTTTTATGTTACAAGTGTATCATTAATGAATTAATTAGTTATCATTAATACAAATGACAATTGAAGGCATTATGATTGGAAAGCCTTACTGGTTTTCAGGAATGGATAGTACAAATGAGTTAGCAAGGTTGGACTTCAGTGGAACCAAGTGCAATAGCACCTGCAAATGTTGTAAGAAAATACACAGAATGGTATGAAGAATGAAGGCCTGGGCGGATTTCTTTTTAGTGCAGAGAGTAAATTTCTGCAGCCTGTCAGTGAGTAAAACTGAGTGAATCCGAGTGAGATGGATAGATCCTTAGATTTGATCTTCATTTTGGAAAGATATTTTTTAACCTATGTTACTGACAAATAGTACATAACACATCGTTTATTTTTTCTTCAAAAGGCCTTTGAAGAAGAAACTCAAAGTAAACAGACTAAGAACACATTGTCTAATTAAGATACAAAATACACAGAAGAATAGATGAGAAAAACATAAGTTTGTTGTTTTTGGTTTAAATACTAGGAGTAAAACGTTTCTGGTTACTGACTACATAAAACATGTTTAAACATTCAGGCTGTGTCTGTATATATCCCTACTACCCTACTATTTAGTAGGCAAAAGGCAGTACACCAAAGGAGTAGTATGTATGAATTCTCAGTATTCATAAAACAGTAAGCGAGAAATACCCAGATAACCTACGGCTTTCACTGAGATTCTGCAGTATGGAACCACTGGACACTGTGGATACTGCGCTATCCCATAGTTCAACGGGCCTGACATGGATGAGCTGTCAGAATCAAAAATGGTGTGTCAGCTCTTTTGAAGTTTTAGGTCACATGACAATGCCAACATGGCGGATGTAGTACGCCCAGATTGTATTCATGCTTACCACTTATAATGATCAGTACATACGGTTTCAATGGCCTGGCAGTGGGTACAGAATCAAATGCAATAGGTACTGTCACAGTACGTGATTTTGGATGCAGGGTCAATAAGTGCAAATTCTTGACAACTTGTGAGCGTTGCATTTTTTTTTTTGCTTGGCCTTTTGCCTTGACCTTTGACTCTTCTTTGGATTTGCCCTATGTTTGGTTTGTTTATGAAATTTTGTGGTTAACCATTGCCCATGTTTTTATTGATTTTGGATTATATCTTGGATTTTGTAACTATATGCCCTTCTCACACATCTCCTGAGTCATCTCTGTTACACATGGTCTTGAAACAGATATAAAAAAAAAATAGAAATCAGGAATGCAGCTTCCTATCTGCCATCAAGTGTGTGTAATAATTTGCCCCACATCGTTCGTATTATGCCATTGAAATTTTATGATGTAATACATAGCTCAAGTCTATTAGCTTCATTGTCAAGCTATTGATAGATACTAGATTTTAGCCATCCAATCTTATATCAAGACCAGCTGTCACTTCACTGCAACTCCATCTTGTGGTTTACTGTATGTGGGAGATGAAGTTTTGGGCCTGGTTTGACCCTCAGAGGGATCATGCTTATCACTGCATGCAAAGCCTTAAATCCAAAGCCAAGGCAGGTTTTTAACTCGCAGCTCTCTGCCTCCTTATTCTGCAAATTCTCTGAACTTCACCGGCATCTGTGGGACAAGATGCAGAGGGAATGGCTAACCGTGACATTACTAATGAAGTTCAGTCTCTCTGATGAGTCTCTGGCAAATCAGTCAGTTTCAGTCCATACTGTTACTTAACTTTGAAGTAATAGAAGCTGACAGTGAAAAGGAAACAATAATCAATTAATAGGACTTTATCCCAGATACATTGAATTACCTTAGATTACATTCTGTTGTGGAAGATTCTAAGTTTCTAATTACTCAGTATAGGGCTGCCCAATATGTCCATAATATATTAAAAATGTTTATGATATATCACGCTGATATACAATTACAGACTAAATGGATAATTACAGACTAAATGGAACTGAATGCAGAACAGAAATCTTTGAAATTGCATGAGTTTTTATTTTATTTTTTATATTTCCTCATTTTCAGTGTTCACAATTTAGTTTTTGTAGGCATTAAATAATACCATCAAAATAGCTCAAAATAACTATCTAAATAGGTCAATTTTTTTTTTTTTCTCAAAACAAAAAAACAAAATTATATATATATACTCACAGCATGACCACTGTCAACTTTGAACAATGAATGAATATCTGGTGCAACTGCTATCATCTTGTGTATGCATTTCATGTATGAATTATTATATTATATGAAAATGAATCATCCATCTACCCACCAAAAGTATGCCATGATGAGAGTCAAAGCTTGTTCTATAACTAGGAACTGACAGCACAGATAAACAGATATTACGCATGATTAATCATTATGGATAGCAGGAGAGCATGTATTACACCTTATGTAATCCGCTGCATTACTGCTCTTGTGTGTTGACACTGTGCACTCTGTTGGAAAGCTTCAGTAGCTGAGAAGAAAACAGACAAGACTTATGAGTCATAATTAGTTATCAGTTGTTCTATACAAAATGGAGAGGCTACATGACATGGGGTACACGACCTAAACTGAACAAGAGCCTGAAAACCAGTGCGAGGAACAGAACATCATCCAGCCATGGAGAGAGAGAGAGAGAGAGAGAGAGAGAGAGAGAGAGAGAGAGAGAGAGAGAGAGAGAGAGAAGAGAAGAGAAGAGCGAGAGAGGTTGGAAATTTCAGTCTCTGTGTGCATTCATCCATTCTGCTGTTTAAAATTCAAAGTTTAAGTTGCCAGAAAATAGATTATTATCCTACAAAAATGTCCCAAGTTTTTATTTTTAAAGCACCTGAATATCTAGTTTGTTACACACATTCTTGTTACTTCAGCCCTATGAATTTCTAAAGATTGTCTCGCTCAACTTTTCCTCAACGTGAAGAAGCTTAACCATGACAGATTGTTATGGCAACAAAGCCCAGACCCACCTCATAGACCACAGCAAAAAGGAAATGAGAAGGAAGCAGTGTTCACCTTCTGCAGGCTAACACAGAAACACCCAGTGAAAGTCTGTAATTGTCTGGATCCCAATTTTGTTTCTGCTCTGTTACTGAGCAAGAGTGTTGGGTAAGAGTGCTCAAAGTAAACGGTTCCCACCTTTGCATACATTAACAGTCAGGTATGGACAGCCCTGGATTTCATATATTTTTCATAAACCTCTGATTGAAATTTGTTTCTAAGACTGTAAATAGTGAAGTCAATGCCCATGTAGATATTAATTCCTGAATAAAAATGTAATCCCTGCAGAAATTACTGAAAAGGTAACCAACAGTCCTGCTTTCCAAGTGCTCTCCCTCTCCCTCAGATGGTCTGTAACATAGCAAGATGACACTTTTTTCAAGGTTGAGTGTAATATTTATCACAATGTCTCTCGGAGTTTGCTTAAGCTCATAGTTTCAGTTAATATTTGAAATGTTACTGAAATGTAATACATGTGCAAAAGAACATCCTGAAATAATATACATAAAGCAACTTATTTAAATCAGCCTGAATATTTGCATCTCTACTGATGATATTTGCACATGTTTTATTGCTATTCTCCCTTGGTACACTTGGATTTCCCATAAAGCATGTCAGTGGAAGTTTCACATCCTTATCCAGCTTAAGGCTTCAGAGACACACGGCACAACAGGCCTCCTGCTCTCTTCCTGCCCAAACCAAGGGCCGGCTCCTGCCTTTGAGGTCTTTCTATTCTCTGATCTGTCTCTTTGAATTTTGCTCCATGACCACGATCTTTTAAAGAGTATTTAAAAAGAAATGCAACATGATTGGAGGAAGCACAATCTGTAATGAAGTGCATTGACCACAAGTAGCCTGACTCCTGGTTACTATGTACAGTACTTTATGTGTGGTAACCCTCATATATATATATATATATATATATATATATATATATATATATATATATATATATATATATATATATATATATATATATATATATATATATATATATATATTTATATATATATATATATATATATATATATATATATATACATACATATATATATATATATATATATATATATACATATATATATATACATATATATATATATATATATACATATATATATATATATATATATATATATATATATATATATATATATATATATATATATATAGTGCTTGCAAAAATATTGTTTTCTACATATCTATCCAAATATATCTTTTAGCTATCCTTTGAGTCAATGTGAAAAAATGTGAAACAAAAAAGGCAACAGGGTCAATTTTCAGATAAAATTCAATTTCAAAAATGCAATTTCAATAGAAACAATATTTAATAGAGCGTGTTTATTACTATTTAATAAGTATATTTTAATCAAAACATGTTATTAAAATTGTATTTAACCGAGAATGATTGGTTATAGGCTGAACACAAGTGTTTAAGAAGCTACTTTTCTGATCAATGAAATTTAAAACTAAAATTTTTCATCATCATCATCATCATCATCATCATCATCATCATCATCATCATCATATTTTATCCATTCATTTCAGTTGTGTAGTACGTACTGTATTATTTTGATGGTAGATAATTATAATGATCTCCAGACTTTAAGATGTTAACGGTTAAGTTGTTTTTGTCTATTAAAATATTTCATTCGATGTTCAGCTCTTGCATTAAATTGTCCTCTAACTCGCTTGCGTTATGTATCCAGTAGGTGTAATAACTAATGTGAGAGAAATTAATAGAAGAACTGTTGTGTATTTTATTTGGCGTTTTGAGGGCGACTTATTTCAGAGATAAAATATAGAAACCACTGTGTCAACTGTGCACAGCATGAGTGTTAAATAACAGGGGTTATAGAAAAAAGGGAAATTGATTTTAGGAAGGATATTTATTTTGATATTTAAAGATGGTCTTTTGTTGTTGAGTTTGTATAATTTATTTAGATTTGATGAAATATGGATTCCAATGTACATACCAACTCAGCATCACAACTAATAACTAAACATCATAATTTTCTGTTTAGGGGTATTTTTATTTTGTACAGCTGATAGACTAAATTACTAGTGTTACTTCATAGATTATAGACAGATGAAAGGGGCAATGAGGAATTTTATATAATTAAACTGTTATCAGCATATAAACTGTTATATGACTAGGTACCTGAGATGACAGATAATAGTGTAATGCTGACCCATTAAAAATGTTGCCCAGCTATAATTATTTGGGGTTGTTTCATCAGTATCAGAGAAAGCTGAAAAAAAGAATAAAGATAAAAATTGGTTTTCCATGATACTACTACTACTACTACTACTACTACTACTACTACTACTACTAATAATAATAATAATAATAATAATAATAATAAGAAGAAGAAGTAGAAGAAGAAGAAGAAGAAGAAGAAGAGGAGGTACGTAGAAGAAGTGTTTTTTTTTTTTTTTTTTTTTTTTTTTGCATGTATATGTATATGGAACTACAGTGTCTGTTATTTACTGTATATTGATGACATGGTCGCATTTGCTTTGTGACCTGTCTTTACTTCCAAAAACATCATTGATTTAAATAAAGTTTGCTGAAATTATAATCAGCATGTTTAAACAGTTATTATACTCTGATTTATATTAAGAAGCACAAATAGCAGTTATGCGAGACTCTTCAAATAAAACAGTATAATAAATATAATAGATGGGGAGCCAAATAATGGCTTTAATAGCAGAGCAGATTTGAGCATCATCTGGCTTGTCCTGTAAACCTAGGCCTACTTGCCTTGTGCTCTCTTTAAATATCTATGTCACTCTTGTATATGAAAATAAACACACACACACACACACACACACACACACACACACACACACACACACACACACACACACACACACACACACACACAGACCGTGGGGGGGATGCTTTTTTTTTGTGCCATTCTTCACTTTTTCACAGTTCTCCTTGCATTGCTTATTAAGCATTTACAGAAGAGCACATCAGAGCAGCAAGCCGAGTCTAACCCTTCTGAAAGTGTTGAACACTTTCAGAAGTGCTTGAACTTCATCTTTAACCATGGGAGCCTTAGTTTCGCTCAAGTCATTAAACTTACACACCTCCTGCATGCTTGTTATTAATGCTATCCTGATTCTGGACCAGGTAATGAGGTCCTGGCATTGGAGATTATTTCACATTAACACTGAATAAGTAATATATTTGCACAATTGACCCATTACTCAGGCACACTGTTCAAGATCTTTTATTATCTACCTTAACATTTAAACATGCCATTATCACTCAATTGAAATACAATAGCACAAATCTCACCAGCAAACAACAGTAAATTTCATAAAGTTGTTTGTAGTTCCAAAAAATAAGTAGTGTTTTTCCTCTCTCTTAATTTAGAATAGTGTCACAGAATATTCCACATATTCCAAATACTTCATGGTCGGACAATAAACCCATCTAAATATTTGCCCTGATAGCAGTTGTAAACTTTAGGGAGAACAAGACACAATTATTGATTTTTCAAGGAGCAAAGGTTGATGGCACTTTTTCAGCTAGACTCTGACACAATCTGCTCAGTAAAGCGAATTTCCATCAGTGAGAAGGAGTGACTAGAGCAGAGGGACTCAGAGTGCACTGCTGTCCAAGCACCATTTCCTTCAGCTGAGAGTGCAGTGGGAACTCACTTTTATGAAGTTGTTGAACAGTTATCCACTAAGACACAAGATAACACGTTTTGAATTTCCTGTCTTTGTGTGTCTCTGTCTCAATATGGAACAGTACCTGTAACTTTGAACAACATAATGCTGTAATCTTTTATCACTGAACTATGTAAACTGTGAAGTCAATAAGAATTCTTAGTAAATACCAGTCTCAGTGTTTTACACCTATAGATGTACAGCCTGTACAGAAAAGTGCCAGTTAATGAAAACATTGTCTTTTGATTCCTGCTACTTTAGCTAAAGATTGGGCTGAAATACTAGCTTGTGAAAGGTGAAAGGTTTTCTTATATATTCAGTAAAACTTTTTAGTGTATAAGAATTATTAACATCTATAAGTCAAGATTATTATTAACCTTTGTGTTCAAAGTTTGAGAAAGGAATCAATGGTTTGTGCATTACACTCCTGGGCAAAAAATGGGCCAAGCCCAAAATAGCAAGATATTAAGATTTAACGGTCTTACCAACAAATTATTGGTCAGATAAATAGCAAACATTAAACAAATGCACCGCTGAGCCCTCCTGTGCCACCATTTGCTTGTTCACTTTTGCGGCAGTGAACTGTTAGGGAAAAGCTAGAAAGAGTGAAATTCACTTATACAGTCTTCTTGTACACAAAGGTACAATGATTAATGAGTAAAACGTTTGAAGTAATATTCAAACTAATACATGTCTGAGTGTACCAAATTAAAACAAAGTAATAATTAAATAAATACAAATACAAGAAAATAAAAAAGAAATAAATAAGCTGTCTGCAAGTTTATCCATAAGGCTTAAACATTTAAAGAAATCAAAGGGAAAAGCAATCCCATACTAAGTTTAGTAAGTTACTTTATCTAGATGTAGTGGTGGCTCAATGGTTAAGGCTATGCATTACTGCGCAGAAGGTCAGTGGTTCAAGCTGCAACTGACTCCAACTTCTTAACAACCTGGGATATATGAAGAAAAGACTTTCATGGTACTTTAATGTATATGTGACAATTAAAGGCTGCTGCTTCTTGCTAATTTCCTTACCAATGATTTATTTGTTAAGAACATTAAAAGCTCAATATTTTGCCATTTTGTGCTTATGACGTTTACATTTTTTTTGTTTTGCCCAGGAGTGTATATGACCTCCTGTTTTGGTATCCTTTGATAGCGCATAATCTTACAGTAAGTATTTTTATCTATTGTACCATGTTGAATACTGGATTCTGATTGGTCAGAAGGTGTTGACAAATTTTCTATTACAGCACAGTTCCTGCAATAGTTCCAACCACAAGGTTATGCAGTCATTATGTTTATGCACTCTTTTTAATGTTATTATTTCTATAAGAACAACAGGGACATGTACAGCGCATAAACCACATGAACAGAGTTTGTTTTTTTAAGTGTGTAATTGTTGAAATGATTATTTTGCTGGATTCAATTCTGTGTCAGCATTATCTATTTTAACTGTAAGATATATTACTTAGTCAGGCTAATATGAGGAAAAACATTTTACTCAACAGCTGGCCTTCCAGCTGACCTAACTGTTTCCTAAACTAAGACAGAGAAATATTAAAGTGTTCATTGGACATACGACTCATTGAAATTAAAACTTGGAAGGCAATAGAAATGTATGCAGTTCTTGTGTAAGGTCTATCAGTAAGACTGATATTATAAACTGTTAATGGTTAGTTGGAAAGGGCTGCAATGTGGCTGTAAGGCCCCCTGCTGCCAAATGCTTGCAGGCTAAAAGCTGGGCCCCCCATGTGTGTGTGTGTGTGGGTGTGTGTGGGTGTGTTTGTGTGTGTGTGTGCATGTGTGTGTGTGTGTGTGTGTGTGTGTGTGTGAAGGCCGCTGATAAAAGTTGACAGAGAGAAAGCCTGACTCTATTCACATCCAAGCCTGGCATTAGCATATCTCAAATAGCATGGCCAAACGTCCCTGACCACCTGTAGCTGCACTGAATCTCAATGCCTCCCCGTGAAGTTTCTCCTTACTCACCATGTCTTAAAAAATGGAAAGCTGAAATGCAAAAGAAGAATGTGTGTATGTTTGTGTAGGTGTATTTGTGTATACACATATGTAAGAAAGAGGCTGAACACACTCCACACACATACTGCTTTCTCTCTCTAACCCCCACACACCCACACACACACACACACACACACACACACACACACACACACACACACACACACACACACACACACAGAGTTTGTGCTACTGGCCAGGTTGTGTGACTGTCTGTAGGAGTGTGTTGGGGAGGTGGGCTATGGGGGAGTGCCAGTCCATTCAGGGGTGCCTCCCACTGCAGAGCAGTTGGCTATGGTCAGGGGAGGCGGGTCTTATTCAGCACAGGAGAAGACTGTGGGAGGTGGAGTGGACTTGCAGCTTGCTAGGGGGCTGTCGGCTGGTAAAGCCAGCAACCCACTCCTTCATATTCCTTAGGTGCATCTTAGAGAGCCTACAAAAGAGCAGAGCAGTGAAAGCTGCAACTCAGCCCTCCTTGAAGAGTCACCTGAATGACTGAAGTCAGGAGATTGCTGTACTGGAAGATTAATGGGGCAAAACTGAGTGAGAGAAGGAATCGCAAATTACACTGAAAAGCTTTCCATTGATTTTCTATCGTCAATTCCTATTTAAGAGGAAAAAAGGATTATTGTATTGCTTCCCTGCTTACCCCAGCATTGATAAACTATAGAACTCAAGAAGCATGGCTATACATAAGAGGCAGGTGTGTGTGGCTAGTTCACTGACGTTAGCACTGGGTCTGGTCTTCTTCAGTTCAGCCACTATGGCAGAGGAGTACGACTATTACAGCTGGCAATCCGACAACTTCCACAACGGCCGCTTTTATGCCAAACAACCACAGTGTGTGGACATCCCGCCTGAGCTACGTCTCTGCTACACCGTTGGCTACAAGAAGATGCGACTTCCCAACCTGCTGGACCACGAGACCATGCCTGAGGTAATGCAGCAGGCAGGCAGCTGGGTACCCCTCCTGGCCAAGCGCTGCCATGCAGACACACAGGTGTTCCTCTGCTCACTGTTTACTCCTGTGTGCCTGGACCGGCCCATTTACCCCTGTCGCTCTCTGTGTGAGGCTGTCAGGAACAGCTGTGCTCCTGTCATGGAGACCTATGGCTTTCCCTGGCCTGAGATGCTCCAGTGTGACAAGTTCCCCATTGATAATGATCTCTGCATCCCTGTGCAGTTCTCTGGGAATCATGCCACTCAGACTCCAGGTATGACTCACACATATTTGAGAAATCACTTTTTTTTTCAAATAAATTATTCAGAAACAAAAAACAAAAACAAAAAACAAACAAACAAAATATTGATTAGTACAATGTTACTTATTAAAGGACTAGTATAAGTATATACCAAGAAATGAGTGAAAAATGAAACGGTTCCTGACAAAAATACAGAAGATATGTCAAGCTCCTGAGCCATATGACTGCTTTAATCTATACAAGAAACTTCATATACTATTTATGCAGGAAAGTTAGTAATAACTGTTAATGACTTTACCAAATAAAATATACAAAAATGATACAAAAACATACAATACAAAAAATATATAAACAAAACTTTTATAATGACAATGTAGTACAGTGAGTCAGTAATTGTTTTTAATAATTGTACATAATATATAATACCTAACATTAAAATGAAAATAATTTGAATTTGCAGTTAAGATAGAATATAACTAACATTTGCATGATTAACAGCATTGAAAATTTCAGCAAAATTTCTATGCTTAATCTCAGATATACTCAGATATATACTCAGATATATACTCAGATATACTTAAACTCAGATATATTCATACTGCATTGAGTAATGCAGAGGCAATGAGTAGATTACTGGTTAAAATAAATAAATACATAAATAAATAAATAAATAAATAACAACAACAACAACAACAACAACAACAACAATAATAATAATAATAATAATAATAAAAATAATAATAATAATAATAATAATAATAATTTGGTCATAATCACCAGTTCTACTTAATCGTTCTTTATTTTCTCTTTGTGAGTCTTCAGAAAGTGAAGGCAGGGAATTCATGTACAATTAGAGAGACAAAAAGTACTTCGAGCTTCCACTATCTACAAGTGAAATCTCATTTGGAATGTGAAGGGGCAACTTCTGTTGTGTCTGGCGTCTGGCGTCTCTCTCTCTCTCTCTCTCTCTCTCTCTCTCTCTCTCTCTCTCTCTCTCTCTCTCTGTTTAGCCAATTAGCCAGGGAGCCAATTACTGTGGGTAACTAATTAGTACCAAAACCATACATTAGTTAGCGTCATTGAAGATATAAGTACCAACCATAAAAGAAAGAAAGCTGAAGTGGAAAGAAAAGGAATAGAGCAGAGAAGAGGCAGTGATATTAAGTAGTCATTGAAGTAAGGAAAGAAGCAAGTTCTTTGTCAATATTCAGATAATTTACAAAACATAAAAAACAAATAAAATAAGGGAGTGGCCAAAATGAAAAACAAACGCAGTGCATTCTTTCCTTGTCTTGAGAGAATGCAAATTCAACATATTCTTTTTTAATTTTTTTAATTTTAATAATCAGAACAGAGTTGAACTAGCGTGGGTTGTCTACTAAAATATAATGTATCCTTGTGCTAAAAGAAATTCATACCAATGGGGTAAATGTCTAAGAATATTATTCATTTTATGTTGAGATATTAATTATTAATGTTTTAATATTTTTTTTCCATTAATGCAAAGGTTTGAGTGTAATAAACATGTCAGACCCCTATTTATATATTTACATAATAATTTCTAAATAAATTGGGAACAGTCAGTCCTTAAGTCTATTCTGTAGGGGCTCCTTTGCTATTGCTGAATAAAACTGAAAAATAGTGATTGTACCATATAGGTAAAACACCCCAAATTTGTGTTTATTGTTCACAAAGCATGTGTCTGTGTGTGTCCTGGGTGACAAAAGAGGAGAGCATTTAACAAGTCAGGAAGTGAGGAAAACATCAATCATACTGACTTCATGTAGTAAAAATACAACTGTTCCAGTGTTATAACAACCAGAAAGAAAAACACTGTAATTGCTTTGTCAAATGGAATTCGGTTCTACACAGTGCTTCTGATCCGACCCCTTGCTAACCTCAGCTATAAGCAGCTTGGCTTTGTTTGCAAAGTTAATCTCAGAATTCTCTAACATTTTGATTGCATAATTTTGAGTAATCCAATAACTTCCTGTGTCCTTTCAGCTATATTTCTGCAGTGAGGCCCTTTAGCTCTCCTGCAATTACATTTCATCATATGGTCCAAAAGTATGAAATCTAGCAGTACTGTGTAACCAGAGTGTAAATTGTCACACCAAATGCATGAGGCTGCACATAGCCAAACACTCACACTGATTTACTAAAGGGGCATGGCGATTAGAAACAAGAGAGCATGGCGAAACAAGCACACATAATATGGATGGGTCTGGTCTTTTACTGGTCTGTCGAGCGCTCCAGTACACAGTGAATGGTTGTCTAAGCAAGGTAGAGGGGGTTTTCTTCTGTAGTCTAAGGTGAAATCCTCCAGGGCCAGTTCACAGCCAAGATCCGAGTTCCTGAATAGGTATCTGGAGAGTACCATGCCTAAATGATGGATGCATTCTGATAAATGGCATTTCTACAGTAAGGGAGCAATGTGGGTGGGTGTTGGGCTTCAGACATTAATTACAATAGCAGTGGAACATTTTTCACATGTGAGAGATGCTTGTTCTCTCAAATCTAAAGTCAAACTCACAGAGCAATAAATGCGATCCTCTCTTAAAAATATGATCATCAATTTGTAATGGTTTATGTCGTAAGTGTTTTATCATTTACCTGTCTGAGAGCAAATGAGCCATAAAATTATGTATTCTGAATGTAAATGAAATGTTTGCCCTGTACGATTGAGTTATTTGCTGGAAAAACAAATAAAAGAAATTATGTGCCTAGAGTAGACAATATAGCAGACAAAATATACATAGAATACATACAAGATATCAGGCAATAAATAAATAAATAAACCGCATTGATAAATGATAAACTCTGAGATATCCTTACATTTTATATTTTCCAAATGACTGCAAATAAATGGAGATTATTCAATATTGTTTTAATCACTTTATACATATTTGAAGAAATGTCAATTAAAAATAAACCATGTTTTTTTTTTATAATGATGCTTTACTGTATGCTGGGTGCATTTAGTTAAATGTGATCTGAATTGAAAGCTCTAAATCAGATAATCTGCAGCAAATTCAAAAGGCACCTCTGTAACATTTACTAATAGAAGCACTATACATTATTTGCTTGGTCGGGGGTAGTCTTGGGTCATAACTTTTTAATGTGATCCAGTCAGCCACTTGTGATCATTTAGTCACTTGTAATCATTTATCTAATGCATCCACAAAGGATATCTAAAAGAACCAAGAAATATAAAATGCTAAATGCTTGGCTGAATCAATTGCAAATAGCTTGAGATGGTCTATTAATGTGAGTCGATCACTAAATCTACACAGAAACTCAGTTTGCAGAATTCCCAGTGCTACCTTTTCAGGCACATGCTTTGGCTTTACTTCAAGTGGGCAGCCTGCCAACAAACCACCCAGCAAATGTGAATAAATTACTCTGCAGTTCAAATAAGACATTGCAGTTTCAAGAGTGTGGCTGTCGGACAGTGTTAGAGACTGAAGCCATTAAGTGAAATGGCACAGTTCTTTTCACTAAGAAAGAGATTGTGTGAGTGTCACCAGCTGAGCTGCTGACTAGAGTTCTCAGGAAATGTATATGAATTTCGGCTGGTCAGTGCATACAGAGGGGGTTCGCCACCACTCACCACCACCACCCAAGCAATGAAACCTACCGAACTTTAACCCTTCATATTATCTGCTATAGTGGTTGACTAGGGACAGGGGTGATAAACTCTGACCCTCATTTTTCAACCTAGAAGAAGGAATCAGAAGGGGGGCATGTAACCACTTAACCCCAGGCACATCTGCTCTCTTTGGTGATTTCTAGAAGTTTTGATGAGTGCTCAGTGAACAGAATACAGATGTATACAGAACTCATTTCCAACCCAAATCCTCAATAGCCAAGTCATAGAAAATAGTCAATCTTCATACAGTTACTACATTTCTGTTAAGTACACACAGGTTCCTTAGTAGTTCACTGGATATTTAAGTGTTGATAGGGAAACACTCTATATAGAACCTTTAAGTATTCCCCCAGAGGAACAACCAAAGTAAAATGCTGTAAAAGGAGTGTAGAAAAGAGTCCAAGGAGTGGAAATCTGCAAGGTGATAGGAAACCTGGAGCTAGACAGAAAAAATATAGAAATATCAGTGCTGGCATACAGTGGCTTAGTGGTTAGCACATTCACCTCACACCTCCAAGGTTGGGGTTTCAATTCCAGCCTGTGTGTGCAGAGTTTGCATGTTCTCCCTGTGCTGCGGGGGTTTCCTCCAGGTACTCAGGTTTCCTCCCCCAGTCCAAAGACATGCATGGTAGGCTGATTGACATGTCCAAAAGTGTCCGTAGTGTATGAGTGGGTGTGTCAATGTGTGTGATTGTGCCCTGCGATGGATTGGCACCCTGCCCAGGGTGTACCCTGCCATGTTCCCCATGCTGTATATGGGGCATGAGCAATATAGAAAATGGATGGATCGATCAGTGCTGCTGGCATTGACAATAAAAGATCAAATGAAACATTTGATGCAAAGAAACTGCATGTTAGTAGGTTGATGGTTACTTACATAACATAACAAGCTTATTAAGTGTCCATAATGGGTATTTTTTTGTCCTGGGAAGTGTACAAAGAATGAAATATATAATCATAAGTTATTAGTCACTATACACAAGCAACTAACAGTTCCCTGTGATATATTACAATACCTAAAATTATGTCTGTCTTCAAACTGCATCTGATATAATTTTACCATGTAAACTACATGAGAGTTCATTGACTTAAAAGGCCATTTAAGTGTTGTTGTTTTTTGTTCTTTTTGTCAATTCTTGTTAAAATGTGCTGTATGGATGTGGTACGCTAGTAGGCTAGCACCCATCTTTATTAGCTAAAACTGGCAAGTCCATAGACAACATTACTGTAACACATTTTACATTCATCAAATTATTTATAACCACATAGACTTTCATTTGTGGAACAAAACTGCTTGAGTTTGTGGAAGAAGTCTGAAGTGACTCACTGCAGAGGAAATCAAACATCCATTTGCCTGAAGCATTCCCTCTCATTATTATTCTGAAAGCAATGGATTAAGCACTATTAGTCCTGGCCTTTAGCCCCTTTTTTTGAGAGCAGCAGTGGTGCGCTTTACATGCCTCCCTGTCTCTCTGCACAAAACGAGACCCCATTAGAATGCACATACACACACAAGGATTGCTGTGAAAACACAACAGTCTCTATGTCTGTAAAAAGTCTTAGCACAAATGATACATTATACATTCAACCTATGGTTTAAAGGGCATCAATGTAATCTTTTACATAAACTGAGATTTAGCAAATACAATTGTCTCCATTCTTGCATTCGTCAGATTTGTTCTTGTTACTGGAGCCACCAGAGGAGAAACATATGACTTCAGCTGTCACTCAGTAGTTGCTTGAAAAAAAATCAGGAAAGTGCATTTTTCTGTGGCAGGTTTTTTTTTTTTTTTTTTTTTTTTTTTTTGCCATGCCTGTACACAAAAATATACACGTACCTAAATTCAAACATTTTCACCACCTTAATTGCAAGCCAAACATTGCACCAGACACCTGTTCTGTGTATCCTCACCGCAGAAAATAGCATCTGACAAGACGAAACTCACAAAGTGTTTACAAAGTGGTCAGTGCGACTGTGAACCTGACTGCAGACCCACATCTCCCTGCAACTGAATTATACAAGGCCAAATATTGTGTCTGCCCTGCATGAGGGACATGAACCCACAGTCTTTATCAAAAACAAAAACAAAGTAGGACTGTCATATCATTTTGAAAATAGTCAATCTGTCAAATCATCTGTATTTTCTCATTTTCTCTTGCCAGCTTCAAAAGCATGTCCACCCTGTGATAATGAACTGAAAGCTGACACAGTAATGGAGCACTTCTGTGCCAGTGACTTCGGTAAGTAAGAATCTAACATTGCTACACACACACACACATGCACGCGCACACACACACACACACACACATACACATGACAATCCTTGTGAGCACCTTCCATTGACATAATTGTTAATGCAGCTAATTAGAGCTAGTGGCTATTAAATCGAACACAAAAACCCTTAACATCAGTACCAAAAAGAAAAATGTAGGCACATTGATACATCCCATGCTATTGCAAAAACCCTTAGTATTTGAATTCTGTGTTGAAGACATTGTTCAGCAAAATGTTGAGTTGTTTACCTGCTCAACTAATTTCTCCAAAATGAGAAACACATGCTGTGTGATTCACCAGCATTCATGAGACAGGTGCTTTCTGTTATGCAGGAAAACTAGTCAGAATTGTAATACTGTTGGTATTATTGGTTGTGAAAGTAGCGAAAAATATAACAATATACAATATAATAACACAGTGGCTTAGTGGTTAGCACATTTGCCTCGCACCTCTGGCGCTGGGGGTTCAATTCCTGCCTTTGTGCTCACCACGTGCTTCAGGGGTTTCCTATGCGTACTCTGGTTACCTCCCCCATCCAAAGATATGCGTTATAGGCTGATAGACATCTCTAAATTGTACGTAGTGTGTGTGGATGGATGTGTGAGTGTGTGTGCAACTGTGCCCTGCACTGGGTTGGCATCCCATCCAGGGTGTCCCCCGCCTCATGCCTTGTGTTCCCTGGGACAGGCCTCAAGCTCCCCGTGACCCTGTGTGGGATAAGCGGTACAGAAAATGGATAGATGGATGGATGGATGGATGGATGGATGTATATTAATAATTTTAAAATGCTATGTAACTCTGTGTTCCACATTGTGCAAGAACCAAAATTTCTCCTCTATACTGGCTGAAGGTCTCTAAAGTTTGTCTGAGCTTCCAGAATGTCTGGTACTGACCTATTAAAGGTGGATCTCTAAGAACTGTATTTCTCTGTTCAGAGTTGGCTAAAGAAAAGTTCAGAAAAGCCTTTATAAAGTAAAGGCCATGAAGTGGCTTCATTCTGTCAGCTGTTTTTGGCTGTACAGTTTGTTTCACTTGGATGTAGCCACCTACTTTTGTATATAATCACATTTAAGTATGACAAATTACTTGCACCAATGTGTTGAGTAGGAGGATTGACTGTTCCATTATTGCAGACATTTGGACAGACAGCAGTCATATTGAATAAATATTTGTGACTGCTCACAAGCAAATGTCCTAGTTAATCACTTATTTCAAAGTAAGCCTAATTAATAATTCTTTGCTCATATTTTCCTGTTACATAGTACCATTTAACATGCATTCACTGTTATTTTGATATATTTCCTTGGTGGTCTGCACATAAATGTGGTACAGTATTATGTTTCATAACTGTATGGTCTATTTGATTCACTTGGATGTTATTAAAAAAAAAAAATCTTTTTGTGTAGTGTTGCTTCCAGTTACCACAAGGAAATAACATTCACTATATCAGAGGTTCTTTACTTACTAGAGTGCCAGCACAATTATTATTATGAAGGCTATAACTAAAAAGACTTGTTCGACTGTCTTAATTGGCCAGTTTACAACATTTTTAATGTCCTGTTTTATTTTGGTATGTTTGAGCCTAATTATGTGACTCAAACAGAACCCTTTCAATACTTCTACAATTTTCACACTACTCAGAGTGAGACGCAGCTTCTCAAGGGCTAGAAAAATCAATGAAAGAGACCAGTGAAGGTGATGTTTAGTGCACTGTAAATCTCAGGGCGAGAACATTTCCAGGGCTTACAACATTTAAAGACTGCCAAAGACATTCATGGAGATAAAAATAAAACTAGTTGTAAAGTGTTTCTGGTCAAAAAAGCTGTTATGAATTTGCCATGCTGTCCAACTCAATAACAAAAAGGTAAACTGAATAGAAATTCACTTTCGATCCTAAATTCCCTCACAGAATTCGAACTGCAATGCATGATTCACAAATTATGAGAGATTAGCTGTGTTGGATTTGTCTGAAATCCTCTATGGTACTAGCTTTTTTTACACTTTCATTGATAAAATAAAAGTATGTAAGAATCTGGATTACAATTCTTGCTGATGGTGAGTTTACTTATTTTTACTGATTACTAGGAAATACAGTACATTACAACTGTCAATGTCATGTGTTAGAACCCAGAACTGATAAATGACTATATGTAATGTAGTATATCAGTCAGATTACCCAAAATAACTCAAGTATAAATATACACAGATTCAGGCACTACCTTAGTCACTAGCTTACAGTCACTGTCTTAGTGGTTTTTATAGTAATTCACAAGAACTGCAGTTGAGGAGAACAGGGGGGGTTCAAATTACAGTTTTTTCACTTACCTCAAATCAAATAGATCAGCCAGGAGATGTCTCTACTGGAGCTCTGTGGTTAGTAGGTAATAGAATGTTAGCATTATTCACAGAAAATCCCTGAACAATTCTTTACAATGAATTCCTTTTTGAAAAGCTTTTCTGGCTGAATTCTACAGAAAAATTACAGTTTGAAACTTTAGATGAGCAAGATATTCGACAAAACATCAATGTACTGTTCCAATTAGTTGAATCAAAGGTTTTAGATGCTAACAGAGCTCATTTAAACAAGATTTTGTGCATTAGCACATCTGCTATATTATTGCAAAAAAAAACATGATCTGTTTCTGCTCAGAGTGAATACCTCTCCTTACCTGCATTCATCAACCCACTCCACCAGACCAACCAGCCACAATTTAGACCAGCTCTTGTTTAAAACATAAGTTCAGCTTGTCATCACAGTATTGCCCAGGCTTGCTCATACTCACAGAGCATTATAGTTCATGGGCAAGTATTAAAATCAAAGCTTATGTATAGTTAATCTCTGGATTGTAAACTACTTCAAAATGCAGCATAACTCTATAAGCCCTTGTTTTCTTAGTGTTTAACATGATCCTTTGCTATTGTGCCATCCACCTGGGCCTGCACTGTTTGTTTTTTTGTTTGTTTGTTTGTTTTTTTCTTTTCATACAGCTTTTTTGATTAATTAGTTTTTTGAAAAATTTTTTGTTACTTATCCTCAATACTTTTGAATTGTGTCTGATGTTTCTGGACGAAATGTTACTGTCAAACTAATGTTTATGCTGCTGCCATAGCTCAGTGAGGAGAATGCTAGAAATCTGTCTTTGCCAAGGTGAAGCCACTTAAACCTCTACTGGCACTGAGGATCAAGTGGGATATGAATAACTTAATCAACTACCAATAACAGAATATATGCTATAGTATATGTATGCATTTTTATTCATTAAGATAAGTGCTATAAACAATATTGTAAGTGTTACTAAACATACATTTATCACTGAGTGTATGATCAGTCTCATTAGAATTAATTATTTTAGGTTATTCACATATATTTCTATTTCATATAAGAATTTCACAAAAAAAATTCTGTAAAATACTTTTTAATGTATTCTTGTTCAGAAACAATTAAACACTTTGATAAGTCATTCAATATACATGAACGCATCTCCAGGCTCCATGGTTTGAGCCTGAGATCGGGTTACTGCCTGTGTGGCGTTTCTGTGCATGTGCATCTTCTCGTGTCTACATGGGCTTCCTCTGGGTTCCTTTGTTACCTCCACCTTCAAAAAAAAAAAAACATACCTGTAGGTCTAAGCTGAATTGATTGCCCCTAGGTATGAATTGGGTGCATGGTGCCCTGTAATAGACTGGCATCCCATCACTGGTGTATTCTGGTGTATTTCCACTTCACACCAAGCGTTCCTGGAATAGAATCCAGACACACTCTTACAAAGACCAAGATAAAGTGGTTGCTGAAGATGAATTAATTTTGGATAGTAGATTTGGTCTTATGAACTGGACTGTATTATGCATCTGTATGTTTAATCCTGTAAATTCATTATGAATTTATTGTTCATGGGTAAATTCTTTTTTAAATTTCTCACATAAGCAGGAGTCACTTTTTAAAAATGTACCCACCACTTCATTCATCATTTTAATACAGCAGTGTAAGACTTTAATATAAGACTTATATTAAGGACAAACCAGGGTTTGTTTTTGTATTACATCTAACATATGCATTAAAAAAATGCACTATTTCCTTCCTGTAAAAAGTAGCATTAAGCCTACAGTTAATTTTCTGGAACATAAGTCTTCATGATTGTCATAGACAAGACATTTTCCTTAATGCTTATGTAAGTAGTAGCTCAGGCTCTGTAGAATGCAGTGAATGAGGTGGGGAAGTGCTTGGGCCACTGTAGGAGTGTTTCACATCTGTCTTTGAAACTTTCCATTCGTCTCTCGGTCCTGTCCCGGGTGAATGCAATTAATGCCATCCATGGTTAAATGATGCTCCTCTGGGGAGGTGTAAACTATTCTACTGAATGAGATAGCCCAGGTTGTTCCTGTATGGTTGTTGTGAAACGTCTTGCTGATTGAGACAGTACAAAAGAATGGAACCAGTATGACGGTGGGAGCCCTAAAAGGAATGAGGGGATCTCCCTTAAATGTGTAAAGAGAGAATGACAGCATGTACATACATACACACACACACACACACACACACACACACACACACACACACACACACACACACACACACATTTCCACTGACATGACATGTTGATATTGTTCTTTGTCACTGGGTGAAAGTAGTTTGTTGTTAAAATATTTAATTCTTTCCTGTCTCCTCTAGCACTTAAAATGAAAATCAAAGAAGTGAAGAAGGAGAAAGGTGACCGCAAGCTTATTGCAGCTCAGAAGAAGAAGAAGGTTCTCAAGATGGGGATCCTGCGTAAAAAAGACCTGAAGAAGCTGACGCTGTACATCAAGAACGGAGCGAACTGCCCGTGTTCCCAACTTGACAACCTTGGGAGCAGCTTCCTCATAATGGGCCGTAAGGTGGATCAACAGCTACTGCTCATGTCTATTCACAAGTGGGACAAAAAGAGCAAGGAACTCAAGTATGCCCTCAAATACATGAAGTCTCAGCAGTGTCCAACATACCACACTGTCTTCCAGTGATCGATGACTATATAATTCAACTCTGCTCACTCAAAGCTTTCCAATCCCCTTCTGCAATTACCGTATTCATTTTATTCAGCAGTTCCCTTTGGGAAGCATTCATTGCTAATGGTTTCATACTTCAGCAATCTTCATTTTTGTATATATAATTGTACTCATTTACCTTTGTTAGAGCAGAGGATATAATATCATTCCAAAGAACAGTACTAAGTGAAATGCCATTTTTGGTGTGGTAACTGATCCCACATCATGAGGGATAAGAAAGATATAGGAGCCAATTTGAGCTGATTATGTTAATGTCAGAGTGAAGTGAACAATCAGTAAGTAAATATTAGATTAAAAGACAAATAGCTTTTCTGGTAAACTTTTATTTTGTAGATATGGATAAATAAAAAAAAAAAGTGACACCATAAACCATGTAGATAAGATTATGGTTATGAAAATGCTTCTAAAATGCGGGGACAGCTCAAAAATGGTTCACAATAAGAAGGAGGTCTGACTGCAGTTATTTGTGATTGTTGGTCAGAGGGACTATGAGTAGCACCTGTAACACTTCCTTGTTCTGAGAAAGTGTCTCATACCAGCCAGTTGAATGGCAGACTCTGGACTGAACCTCACAGTTTGGTTGGTGAGATCTCTGATGCCTTTTTATAATTTGTTCTTTTAAATATTCATTTTTACTGAAATTATTATGACTTATACTTTTAAGGAATAAAAAAAGGAAAGAAACTTCTGGTAGGCATATCATTTAAATTCATGTTGTCTGGTTCCTCTCAAGGTTTCTACCTCATATCGTCTCGGGGAGTTTTCCTTGCCATTATCGCCTCTGGCTTGCTCATTAGGGATAAATTCATACATTTAAATCTATATCCTGAATTTATATATTTCTGCTTTGGGACAATATCCATTGTTAAAAGCGCTATACAAATAAAACGTAATTTAACTGAATTGAACTGTTGCTAAAATAAATGATAAAAATCCTTATGCTAGAACTTTCATTAATGTATTGCTCTAGTTTTGACCATCATCAAGGTAATAACAAAATAAAGCATAGAAAGGTAAAATCAGACACTATTTAAAATATCTACAACCTACACTATATGGCCAAAGGTTTGTGGACACCTGACCATCACACCTATTTGTGGGCCTTTACCAAACTGAACTTTTAGGATGAACTTTTAGAATGCCAACTGACCCCCAGGACTCCTTACCTTGACATTAATGTCCAGCCTGACTAATGTTTTTGTGGCTGAATGAACAAGTCCTCACAACCACACTCCAAAATCTAGTGAAAAGCCTTCCCAGTAGAGTAGAGGCAATTCAGAATCTGGAATGGGATGTTCACAAAGCACATATGGGTGTCAGGGTCAGGTGTCCACAAACTTTTGATATATATAGTATATATCATATGTAAATACATTCAGAGAATGAAATTAACAGAATTAGAAGAAACTTGCTCTCAGTTCCATTTGTGAAAACTGAAAAATCAGGATTGGTAGCTTCTGTCATTTTACAGCCTTTAGTATTAGCACTCAGCCAGCATTGTGCTGGATATGCTCTGTCACCACTGTCTGCAGATCTGTACAGTGCACACCAGGACCCTGGCCTCTCATTAGCCTGCTGGCTGAACAGACTAACACACTCATAAATACAGTACCATGCACATATTTAACTGATGTTCAAAATATATTAATGTTGAAGGCTGAAATAGGGCATGGGAATTGTCCATTGTAAGTAATGAATTAACCTACTGGAGCCATTGGGTTGTGGCACAAAACGCTGTAAATACACCAGACTCATGAGAACTAAAGTCACTCATATAAATCTTAAAGCAAGAAAGAAACTTAATTATCATACACATCATATGTCTGGTGGCCTGGGAAACCCCAATGGTTGCTGTGGCTAAATTATGGGAAACGGCCAAAAATGATGAAAAATTGGATTTTGAACAAAATTATGTTCTCTAATTTAAGAAGACACTCACACACACACACACACACACACACACACACACACACATACACACACATTATATATATATATATATATATATATATATATATATATGTATATATATATATATATATATATATATATATATATATATATATATATATATATATATATATATATATATAGTTGCAATCAAAAGTATGCAAATCAGGTTTATTGTCAAAATGTACAGACGTTCCGCTGTTTTCAATGAACAAACCAAACAAAAGCAATTTAAATAGTTAAACGCAAAGAATGCTTCAAGTAGTTTCCCCAAATTCAACTGAAAATGTAACTTATAATAATAATTAATAATGATGATTTCTCCAACATCCCCAAATGATGAGAAATTACAGTGGAGAAAAATAACAAAAAAATGTGTGTGTGTGTGTGTGTGTGTGTGTGTGTGTGTGTGTGTGTGTGTGTGTGTGTGTTGGGGGGGCTGGGGGGGGTGAAGTGTGCAAGAGATAGCAGTACCAAAGAAAACAGAGAAATATTCTTTACAAATAAAAAGAGCCTAGTCATAGGAGCTCATCAAACAGGCAGTGTGTCTATGGGACTGGCCCCCAACCCTCATCTCTGTCATCACCTGCTCAAAGGTCACTTACCATAATTAATAAGAGCCTGACGACTGCAGAGGGGCCAAACAGGGGACTGCATTGTGCCAGATGACCGATAATATAAACAGGCCACCACACCAGCAATCATAAGGTAATTTAGATCCTCCATCAGCTTCTGTGTCAGACTGATTTCTCTGGAAGGTTAATATCACTGGGAATGCAGTGTGCCGCCAAGAGCTCTCTTTCCCTTTAATTCTCTCTCTCTCTCCCTCTCTTTCTCTTTCCAATAATCACTTTGGTCTACTGCCTAGGATAAAGAATGGACTCTTTGTCTACTTCTATTGCTGGTGCAGTGATAGTGGGCACCTTTTCACAGGTTACTTAATTGATATTCATGTACATTAAGAGGGCTGCAGTCTATATCGATTCTCCCAGACACAAATTGTTCCTCTCCTATTACTCCTATACAAATTCAACATTCCTAAAAATACAAATAATAGAGCACCTACTTTCAGAGATTTGCATATCCAATGGTTGTAAGATCCCTCCACGGGATATATTACAGTGACCAAAAATCATTAATTCTGTCTAATGGCTGACTTGCTGATGATAGTTTTTGGGCTGCACTTTTCAGTGGTTTGAGTGGAAGCTCCTTTTTACACTCTAAGAGCATTTCCAGATGTCAAGGTGGGCCACTGGGTCAGCTGAGACACATGGTGCTGATACCACAAAAGCATTTATGTAAACAGCTCAAATGGGCATTACAGGAATGGCACATGGGATCAGAGAGAATAATTTTATTATGATTACTAACATGTCTAGGCCACTTTTGTTGTCTTTCCACAAATATAATGGCTCTAAAGTGAGAATTATTCCCTCAGTATATATTGCTGGGTGCACAGAGGGGTCATGTTGAGGTACTGCCTGAGCAGCAGTAGTCCTCCATGCACTCAGCAGTTATCAGGAGAATTCCTAGGGTTGATGTGCTCACATACTCAACACATTAAAGCACTGTGATTAATATCAGTTTCAAATGAGTTCAGGGCTTAATTCCTAAGCTCTAACTTCCTATACCAGTAAAGCAGTATTTCAGAGTTCTCCAGGGAAGTGCCAGATTTGTGCCTCATTAGACCAGGTTTGTACCTTGTCCCTGCGCTTATTGTCCATTTTACCAGGTATATCTACCATATACTCTAGGTTACTTTGCATGTATGCAAATATGGACTGTAGCTTGTCAGCTGGTACTGTACATACAGTCTGTCAGATCCATTTCCCCTTTTCTCAAAGAAACTGGGCTACCACCAAAAAGATAGTATTGGCTTCTGCACCATTGTCAGCACATCAGTGAAACTGACATGATAATGGCATGCCAGATATGAGTTTATCAGGTGCAGCATCATCTCTGAGACTTTTAAATATCCCCACTGTGTTGAAAAACAGTCCACCAACCACTAATATCCACCTACCAGTGATCATATGGTTGGAAAATGACCACTTAACACAGTAATATGCTAAAAGACAGAACACAGAATATGCATGGAAAAAGAATCACACTATTCTGTACACCCAGACTGTGCATCAACAAGATAGGTGTGTCTAACAAAGTTAGATAGTGTGTGTTAGATACACCGTGTTTAAAAGCCCCTTTTGTGTATATAAAATGCTACTACTATGTCTTTTTTTTTTTTGCGGTAGTCAGAATGGTCCAAATAATTTGGTCAGCCGTTTATCTGTTGAGGTCCCTTCCCAGTTCTATAGGTTGGCTAATAACTTGAGTCCAGCAAACAAAGAGCTTTTGTCATTAATTATATACTTACACAGTATAAACATATGGTAAGTGCACATGGGGGCATTTTCTTGGCATGGTAGGGTCCACTTGTAGGGTACGAGAAGAAAAGGACACTGCAAATAAATGCAAAGATATTTTCGACTAATCAAATTTATCCTGTGATTGAAATATTTTGAGAGGTCTCTTCCAGAATGACAATGCCTTCATACACAGGGTGTGAGGGCTCACTGAATGGTTTGATGAGTATGAAACTGATGTCACCAAATCTCAACCCATTTGAACACCTATGAAATATTTTGGACCGAGATGTTAGACACTGCTCTCCACCACAATCATCAAAACACCAGTTGAGGCAATATATTTGGGAAAGAACAGTTCATCCCTCCAGCATGGTTACAGAGACTTGTAGAATCTATGCCCTAGTGCACTTAAGCTGTTTTGGTGGCTCATGGTGGCCCAATTTGTTACCGGATTGTAGATCTTTACAGATTAGATTTTCCAGTATTCATTTTATGCTCAGATTCACATGTGGTAAGTGTAATTTAATGCTACATTTTATAGGTTCAATGACAAACCACATCAAATGTTGCCTGCTGTATTTAGCAGCTCGTAAACAAAATTATGTTCAGGCTCATTAGTGGCTACAGAGTGGTGGCGGTTGCTGGGGTATAAAAAGCACACTGGATTAGACTGTTTAAAACAGAGACTCGCATGAGACTTTCACCAAAGCCATCACAGTCATATGGCCTAGGCAGTGTATATTGTTCTGTACTATAAGGTAAATGGAAAGTTCTCACTAGCAGCTGTGTATAGTTTGAAGCATGCTCTTGTGACACTGCTGCCCAGCACGTCTCACATGTAAAGAAGAACTAATTATGTTATGTGTTTGTGTGAAAATGTTTCTCATCTCCCAACACTGACAGCACTGAAGCAAGTTCATTATATACAGTGATCCTGAGGTTGGTCTCAGGCTGTGGGTTGGAGTGGTATGTTGTTTAACATAGCTTGTCTTGGCTGAATGTAAACTAAGCACTGTGTATGCTAAAAGTATCACCATGTGAGGTTGGTATGACAAATAAATAAATAGATAAAAATGTAGCAGTTTATAAGGAAAAAGTAAGCAATTAGGCTGAGGCCTTGGGTTAAAAATGTAGGAAACAGTAAGTGAATGAGAGAGAGAGAGAGCGCGCGCGAGAGAGAGAGATGTTTAACAGGAAACACAGTGAGATCCTCAGTAAACTGATCAACATGAGCTAAAGTACAGCAGAAATAGCATGGAAGACAATGTCAGAATAATTGCTGGACTAATTTGCACATGAAAACAGCTAAATTAAATGAAATAAAAATGAAGTTAACCTTTGAGGAGTGTAGATGCTCAAAAGTCTCTGTTAAAATCATTATAGTATACCAGCCGTGCTGTCTGCGTCATAAAGTAAACACATCCCCAAAACACATTTACAGCATTGTGGAAAATATTACCAAATATAAGTCCCCATATAAGTAAAAATAAATAAATACATGAACAAATGAATGAACTAATAAATAAATAAATAAATAAATAGATACATACATAATGACAAGCACAATGACAATTAACTTAATGACAGTTCTTTGTTAGACTTTTGAGAGCCTCATCAGTGTAGGTCCCCTAAGGTCAAGGTTGTCAGAAAGGTCCCAGAGAGTGACACTGCTGATGAAGCTGATGTGGTTTCACAACAGGATTGTAAACTTTGACCTCTGGGCTGTGAGTCTAGGCCTGGGACCGGACAGCCAGGAGTTAACACACAAAACCCTGCAGCTGTCCCATCACACTATGACTACAAATTGACATAAACTTTAAACTGCATCTTGTTAGCCTTCTCTCAGAAACAGAATCAGCTTAATCAATGGGGTCTGCAAGGGGAAAAACTGGGGGGTGGGGTTGGGGGGTGATTGAGAGGAGAAACAGCCTTAGTTAGCCCATTCAACATATCCAAAGCATCTCTATGTACAGCCTGAGGAGGTCTTGACAAATAAAGCTATTCTGTGGCATTGTTCATTAGGAATGGCGGACTGCCATAGCTCCTCTTGCAACCTAGCTCTTGCAGCCCTCCTCCACACTCAAACAGAGTTCCCATGTGGGAAAGGGGTGAGCACAATGCCTCTTTAAGGGAGAAATACAGCTTTCTATAAGAACGGAAGAATTGGGGTCATTAGGGTTGAGCCACCCCCTTCCTAACCCTTACCTCCCTCACTGCCCCAGCCACACACACTCTTTCTCATTTATATGAATTTGTTTCCTGTGAAAAAGTGCTGGACTGATGGCCTGTCAATCAATCTGTCAGTTAGACCTGCCAAACAAACAGGTATGATGGACTTTAACATCATTTATTGTTTGGGTGGCATAACAATCTGTGCTCTCTGTCTTAGGACAGAATGCAGTGTCTGAGGAAATCACAGACCTCCAGCAACCAAGGGGAGAGAGGCACTAGGCTTGCCATATGATTGCTCAGGCTGCCACACACATAGCCACAATAGTGTGACTTATCTGTAGGGAAAAGTCTTGATGAAGCTGATTGACATAGGAAACATAATCAGTGGAAAATGGGGAAAAAAAAGAAAGAAATATGGAGCATCTACTCATGACTCGTTAGCATTAGAAGTGATGAACAGTAACCACCAACAACGTTGCTCTACCTGTTTTTTGTCTTGTTTTGTTTTTTTGCATGATCAAGGTTTTTCTAAGTTTACCATATGAACTTTAGTTTTATTTTCCTGTGTTTAAATCAGTGTTTTAGAAAATGGTCCTTGGATTTCCTCCAAACAGTATTAATATGCATTTATGTTCTGTGTCAGCTACAAGCTCACTTCTACCAAATCAACAAGAACACTAAATATGTGGTTCAGGCACTAAATTATACACATAAATTATGTACAACTAAGCCTGTGGGACCAAACCTGTTTATAACCCTCCTTCACGACACATGAATTGTAACTGTTAAGTAAGAGAGCTTTGCTGGCTAATCCACTGATGTTCGCCTAATTTTCATCTTTATTGTGAGACAGAACTCACAAAAAAGTATCCTAATGCTGGCTAACATCTCTGTTTCAGTAAGAACAGCATTTGCACTTCCTCAAAGAAGTATATTTGTACTTTTGACACATAGTACTCAGATAAACATTAAGCATCTGCCAGTGGATACAGCAAGAGTGTTTCACATCTTTGTGTCACTATTCATAGAACAGGAGCTTCCATGTGTCACATTTTGTGTTTGTCTGTGATTGCCGGAGCTGGTGACCCCTATGTTCATATTTATGTGTTTGCTCCAAAAAAGGAGATGTTCAGTGTTGAGTGCTAAATTTCTGTATGTCACTAAATTATTACAGCTACTTAAACAACATGATTAAATAATCCCTATCCTGTTTTCTTGCTCCATTTACTGTAGCTGGAAAACTGCACAATGCACAGTAATGGAAGACATTCCCATGCACAGTGTGACACTACACACAACACTTATCATAGGGGGCATCTCTCCAGGATTAAGCCTCAATGACCAAAAAGTGAATTCTGTGTGAAAAAAATTCAAAAAAGTTCAAAATATGCCACAGATTTGGTAAGATATACGCATTCCTCTTGCTTATCACAATACTGTTCTTTCATTCATACATTTCTTTATCTATAGTAACTGCTTTATCGTGCTCATGATTGTGGTAACAATTATCACAAGTAATAAAGGAATACACCCTGGAAGGGATTAACATAGTCTAATATATTTAGACACATTTAGACATTTTCCAAAACCCTTATCAATTGGGACATTTATTGTTCATCTTGGCAAGATCTTATGTTAATGTACAATGTGCAATGGACAATGACTCTTTAGTTATTTTGTTATATGAAGTCTTGTACACTGCTTACTGCGAAGAGCAGCCCTTTTGTTATTGCACTTCATTGTAAACAGAGCTATCCCACCTAGGGTGTGTTCCTGCCTTGCAGTCAGTGTTCTCGAGAACTGGATCCACTTGTGACCCTGACCAGGGTAAACCATGTACTGAAGCTGAATAAAGGATAAATCTCTGGTGCTGTATATACTCTAAGGTGTTGAGTGCTGATCCAATAGGGTCCAGGTCACAGGATGTAATATCTTATATTTCACTCAGTCACTCCAATTTCACTCTTTTTCATCTTTTTCAACATTGCCCTGATGTCAATAGAAACACGCAGGATTCTTTTAAGCACTGATTAATTTTATTTATGCTAGAGTAAGGTGCAGGTTCTTTAAAACAGCATGTAATGTACATGCCTATATGCCTATATTTGAGACAATGAGCAGTTGAATTGAATATGTCCTGCCTTGGTGTCATTCAACATGTTCCCTATTGTAAATTCCTCGACCTTTTCCATCTGTACATAGAATGGTACAAAAAAATTCTGCATGCAGAAATATCTTCTTGATGAGAGAGGCCAGAGTAGGATGGCCAGACTGGTTCAAGCTGACAGGAAGGCTACAGTAACAACCGTGGTGAGGAGAATCTCAGAATGCACAACATGAGAATCTTTGAGGCAGATGGGCTACAACAGTGGGAGACCACACTGACATCCACTTCTGTCAGCTGAGAACATTAATCTGAGGCTACAACAGGCACAGACTCACCAAAATTGGATAGTTGTAGACTGGAACTTGCATAAATGAGCATGAGTATAGGTGTTCCTAAAGTGAATGGTGAGTGTAGATTTTTTTTTTTTGTGCACATAGGCTTAAGATTACCACTAGCATTTTTAAGAATGAAAGGATTACAACGTGAAGGTGTCTGAAATGTGGGGGGTGATGGGAGTTGGACCTGGGGCTCCACCTGGAGGAAATACTGGCCCATACCATGTTTCAGCTGCCAACCAAGTCAGTGCCATGGGAGGTGCAGACTTCATGATTCATGGCTTTTCATTAAACGCTCCATCACTGCCATAATATCTCCCTCTCACTTTTTAATTTATATCATATCCCCACCGAAACACATCCATCCATTCAAAAGTGTCACTTGAAGGTTATCACCTGCCAAGCCATAGTCAGGACTGATTAGTGTGCTCCCACAGAAACCCTTATGGTGAAGTGGACACTCCTCAGTCATGGCTTGGTGAGCTGAAGGAGCAGAATGTGATTGCGGTGGGATAACCACAAGCCACACTGCTTGCTACATCTTCTCTAGACAGAAAGAGAATAAAAACATAAAGACTGTGCACATGGAACTGCATGTATGTGAAGTATAGGATTTTGTCTTGACCTGTTTTATGCTACCACTGACATATGGGTATATATATATATATATATATATATATATATATATATATATATATATATATATATATATATATATATATATATATGAAAGAACATTGAACACTGAGCAGTGTATATGAGTCTGTTGGGAGTCAAACACAGATTGAAATGATTTATGATCAGTTGTACTGCTCTTTTTCCCTCCTCAGCTTAGTGGGGACTGGAAACTCTATCCTCCAATTTTCCTGTGTCTCACACTCTTTGTTCCACTCTGCATATGCTCATACAAGGGGAAATTTTGAGATCTCTATTTCGGTGTGCCGTGATCTCTCTCCAAGCCAAGTGATCATTCACTTCAAAGTGGTCAACAGGGTTTAAGCCCTTATCACAAATTCCAAGGCCAGCATGCCTCACTGTTTACACTGTATGCTATAAATCATGTAACACAGCTTAAGTGTCATGGGAATTGTCGAGAGCAGTGGTGGGAGCCACTCAGCCGCACCCCAACCCCCATGCTGAGTCAAACCTCCATCCAAACTGTGCAAAGACTGTTCAGACTGAGTGGGAAGAAAATAAATGTAGATGTGTGTGTGTGTGTGTGTGTGTGTGTGTGTGTGTGTGTGTGTGTGTGTGTGTGTGTGTGTGTGTGTGTGTGTGTGTGTGTGATTTCACTTAGAGTGCTAATATTCCCAAGCAACATAGCATAAAGCAAGTTCAGAGAGAATCAACTCCATCTTTATTCTTCACAATCACAACATTTCACTCAGCTGTCTTGATGTAACACATAATATAGTATGTCAAAAGCAAAGCTTATTATCCAATACCTAATCATGCACTAAATACACAGTATTCTCTATTTAAAGGAATATGCAGTCATAAATGTGTTTTTAAAAATAATAGGCTATAATAAACAAACAAACAAACAGTGCACGGAAGTGGGGGAACACCAGTGTATATTGGTGTTAGGTTTATAGTAGTCAGACGCTTCAGTTTGGTGTTAGGTTTTTCTTGTTTGTTTGTTTGTTTGTTTGTTTTACTATTGCTGCTGTATGACCATCCTACTGTAGGTCAGACTGGATCCTGATTTCTATCACCTTGTCAGTATCATTAGACATTTACTGTTGTCCAGAGTCAAGTTTGAGATATATATCCTCTTTTACCCAATTTGCTACAATCTCCTCTGCTATTTTAGTGAGCTGAGAAAAACTGGCAACTCAGCAAGTGCACACTAATGAATTTTAGTTTAAATAGGACTTGATTTTTGATGGGGGCTCAAGAGGAAATAAAAAAAGTACTTTTTATGTCATATCAAAGAATATGTGAATAATTAATGGTTAATAATTCATTCATTTGTATTTTATAACTATAAAATACAGTGTGGTCCAAACATCTGAGACCACTAATCATTCTTTTTTCAAATTTGATACAAAATTTATTGCTGCAAATTATTTTATAAGCATTAACCTAAGTAGAATATTAAGAATATTTGCATGAATTTCAGAAGTTCATAGTATTTGGGATGTCCCTCTTTTACTTTAAGGACAGTGTGTACTGGAGCTGGCATGGAGTCTACATGGAAGTCTGTGTAAAAACTGACAATCTGTGTTAGATCGACTTCGTCCTGTGTCATCTGAACTGGTGCTTCAATGGAACGGAGAAGACTCTGACCTTTTGTACAAAGGAGTTAGTCAATATCACAAATGTGCTTAAATTTACAGTGTCATAAAAATACTACAGAATACTGAACACTGAGTATTCGAGATATTGCCCATATCCTTTCTTTGTTTTACATTTTTCAAAATTCTAAAACTTTCTGGTTATTCAGATTTTTTTTTTTAATTTAATTGAATTTTTTTATTTTATTTTATTATTTTTTTAAAAATAAAAATCCCAGATTTTCAGTGTGGTCTCAGACTTTTAGACCCTACTGAATATAGACAACATTTTGGCTAGTAAAAATACTAAATCTAGTCTGTAAAAAAACTACAATTGTTTGTGAGCTACAAAATTCATTTTAAGGTCTGCACACAATCAACAATCTATTCCTTCACAGTGACTTTAGTACATGTATCTTTATAAGTAAGGGGTTAGACTGAGAGGCTAGTATTGGAGCTATTTATAGAGGAACTGTAGACATTAACTTTATATACTGCATAGAATCTATATAAATCCCATTGGCCTCTTTAATAGTGAATTATGGTTCATTGTTGCTGATAAGTACTTATCGTTCTTCTAATAGTTTCTAGTGCATGAGATAAGAGAAGACATTGTGGCCAGATGTGATTTGATTATCCAGCAGCCATAAGCAGCAGCAGCAGTAGGTGGATGGCGGATGTGCATTTCATGGGTAGCAGACCTGACTTCAGACCTGTTATTGTACAGCAATGTGCTGGTCCTCAGGATGAGGTATTTGTTTAGACAGGCCGAGTGAACTCAGGCCACAGGGAGGAAGGCTTTCGGCCACATGGAAGTCTCTAAGAGTAAAGGGCACATGTGCACTAATTACCATACAGAACGCCTTCATTACATCGTGGGTGTGCTGCAGTACTCAACTTTCCAGTATAGACGAAGAACTGTTTTTTGCTCCACTCACAAAGTGCATTCATGAAAATTCATGTATCACTTCAGAACATGAAGATAAATGACATACTGTTAGCACAGTTAAAATAAATTGAATATGTACACAATCTCTGCATTTATAAAGATGCCCATATTATGTATCTGCATTTCAGATTTTTTTGGATACAAAAATATGTTATTTGGAAGCTATTATCAATCAATAAACACTGAAACCTTTTTGAAAATGCATGCATGTAGTTAAAAGAGTGAGGAATGCAAGACCCACTGTCTGGCCCTGTAGTTCATAATAATCATTGTGAATTTGAAATTTATTGTCACTATATTACTAGCCGAACATATTGTCAGTGTTATTGTCATTGTGTCATTGTGTTATAGACATACTCTTGTATGTTTCTAACAATAGTATTATTATCTCAAAATATAGCATCTTCAGGATACAGTATGAGGATACAACAGCTGGTGCTCATATGCCTTGCCTATTACACAGCCCTGCTGTGCAATCATATGACTGAATGATTTACACATAGCTGCCTATTCCATTATAGAACCTCCACCATACACTGCACACATAACAGTTAGCAACAGACTTTGTGGGTTGATGGTATCCTTTGGCTTTCTCTGAATATAAATATATCCAGATGTAGGCTAAAGGTTAAAAGACGACTCATCAGCCCATAGTACTTTTTTCCGTTGCTCAGAAGGAAACACTTTATTCATATAGTTCCATTTTAATTATATACAAGCCAAAAAAAGTGCTAACAATACTGAAATATGTTCTCAGAGACATCAAAATAATTCTGCTCATTTTCCCTCTGAGAACACATTTAAATTTTTAAATAAAATGTAACTAAAGAAATGCACAGTGAACCATGCATAACATACAGTTATGAACTGATCAGATAGCACTGAAACACACATGTGCAATGTCATTCTGCAAATATTTACAGTGAGGGAAAACAAATGGTATGTACCACCCAGGTAAAGCATTCCTCCTGTGTAATATATGCACCAAATCTTTCATTAAGCCTCACACAGTGATACTCCACTGTTAATCCTTCTGTACAGGAAAGCTTACAATGGTGTGTCCATGCAGTAACATATATTACTACTGTATGTATGTATTGAATAAACCTTCATAATAATTAAGGTACTAATTAAGGTATAGATGGTCCAGTAGATCTTCACTCTATATATTATGGAAGGATTACTGGTGTCTTATCTATGGCCTGAAGTTATAGCAGACATTATGGATCAAAATTGACAGGACAAAAGGACATGAACAAGCTTGTGTGCTCTGATAGCACTGCATAGCTAAGAATAAATATATTTTAATGAACACTTAATATAATGCCACAGCCATGGTACAGAGATAGTGCACTACCTGTGCACTTTGCCTCAGACACTCAACACCTTCACATAAAGCAGGAATAGTGTTCTTCTGACAGTCAGATGCTAGGGCGCTGATGGCCTCTTTATCTATTCCAAGTGCTGCTGTCATCACTTAGACTTTACATGACGGCAAAGTCAATTAAGGCTCCTTTGAGCACCTATGTAGAGAGGATCAGGCACTGTGGATGGATATCAAACCTAAATTTGGATTTCATACATGTTATTGTCTGTTAATTATGTTTGCAAATATGGCTTGTTATTATATATTGTTACAGAAAACAACATCCTCCAATAGCCTTATGATGATCTGATCATGAATGGATGAACATTGTTTTTTGCATTGCAGTTGCCCTCAACCTGGCGTACACCTGCTGAGCTGAGCCATGCTGTCATTTCCTGGAACCATACAGCGGGAAATGGCTGGAATGAATTCCAGCACAATGACCAAATTTCCACATCCTGGGAGCACTGTGGCCACATGCACCATGAGCTCAGGGGTGAGTGCCCCTGCTCTTCTGTATCTGGAGACTGTGTGTCCGGACAGGGCGAGGCAGCAGAGTCAGCAACTCCACACCACAGTGTTATCTTGGATAAAGAATGAGCCTCTTTCCTGGAATGCTCAAGAATGTCTTCACCCCAAGGGATGTAAAGAGACTGCAATCATGCAAGGGAAGAGGGAGTAATGGACCATTGTAGTAAACTTCTTGTAAATAAATAAATACTATTTAATAAATATGATATGTAAAGGGCCTGTTGTGCTGCTTAGTCAACAAAATGTGCCGTGATCAGAAGAAATGGCTAGTACCACTATTAGCATTATTATAGCATTATTTAATAGCAAATTCCTTCTAATGGGTAACTTTTTGACACCATCCAGTATGAATTGCATTATAAAGGAGAAAGTAGCCTGTGCATATTAAAATATACTCAGCATTTCTGCTCTATTTAATAGCATGATCATTAAAGTACTTCCTACATTATGGGAATTCCTTAGCATGACCAAACTCCAGACTTTTGCTACCTGGGACACCTCATATAATTAGTACAATTATTTCCAGACCTCAGAGGGCTGCTGTAGCCTCTAGCTCTTCAGCCACCATAAATCAAATGTCTGATCTGATCTGACTCCCTGGCATCACAGTACCTGAAAAATGTTCTCCTCTGTTTAACATGGTAAGCTGTTACTGCCATAAATCTTCTCATCTGTGTCTCTATCACCATGTGCACAATCTCCTTAACTGCCAAACTGACAATATCCACAAAGACAAAGACGCTGTCTGCAGATGCGGAGGAGTGTGAGAGAGAAGAAGAGAAAACAGTAACCATTCAGTAAGCATTAGTGAAAAGTGAAAATATATGTAACAGCCATGTATGCTGAGGAGAAACAGTGCTCTGCCTCTACTTGCTAAAAGTTAAGAGTGATTCAAAAATCATGGTGTGGACTCCATATAGCCTACAGTGTTTAGGCAAGGTAAATGAGATATGAGATATGAGGCCATCATAGGTCACCATGCAGGTACACACACACACACATTCATACCTAGGGCCAATTTAGTGTAGACAAACCATCCATAGATGTTTTTAAGAGGTAACCAGAGAACCCAGGCAAAACCCACACAGACACTGGGAGGACATGTGAAACTCCACACAAACAGTAACCCGTGCTCAACATGAAACCAGGGACGCTGGAGCTGTGAGGCAGCAGCACTACCCGCGGTACTGCTGTGCCACCTTCACTACATGTTGTACAAGGATTTGTCTATCTTTACTCTGAGAAATGCCTGCATGCACATTTATCATTTACTGCAAATAAAGAAAGAAAGAATGCAGTCTCTTGGCTGTCCCGTCACCAAAATGTTTTTGTTTGTTTGTTTGTTTGTTTGTTTTTAAGAGTTGTCAGTTCCCAATAATCTTGTCATCTTTTGGGAGGTGTATTTACTGTATTAACTTCTTATAGGAGGATGGAATTAAACATTCTTCAGCTATAGTTGTGGTGGTCTGTTTTCATTCAGAACAATTATGAAGCACCGTTCAAATTAAACTCAACTTAACATTCAAAGCCTGTATATGTAAGCCAAATGAATTTTGCATTCATAGTTAATGCCCTCAACCTAAACTGGTAATCAAATTTGCATTTATGACACTGTTATCAAGCACTATGTGTACCTCATCCAACTTTCACAAAGTGTGAATATGTTTTTAATAAAATCAAGCTAGAAGGCTGCCAGATAAGGATAAAAAATACATTTACAATCTCTCTTACTCTGCCCATATTGATAATTGAGGGTTCATCTCTCTACCATATTACATGCTTAAACAAGGTTACACAAAATGTGAAGAGTTTTAACATAAATTATTCTGTATGCATTATAAAATATTTATTTAATACTTGAATTTTAATGTGGTACAAAGGCTCTATGTACATGCCCTTTAAATAAAGTGTTTCCAAATATTCCAAATTTAAATTGTTAACAAAAACTATGCTGTGCTGCCAATCTTCCCAGTTAGCAGGTGCTTGACAGGGTACCTCCTACTGATTCCATAATGCTCTGACAGCCTTCCAGCTTACAACCCCAATGAAGGAAGGAGAGGAAGAGGGGCTGTGACAAAAACTGTTGCAAAAGCAAAAGCTCAGACATGGAAAAGTACTTTTGGGTGGCCCCAAAGATGGTCTGGCAAACTATTTGGAGCCTCAGGATGGATAGACAAGCACAAGCAAGTACAGGTGAGTGTTGACCTCTACTGGGGATACTGTTGAGTGATCAAAAGAGAACTTTGAGAAATTCCATAACCCAGTGGTCTTGCCCTCACTTCAGAAGCCAATGCTAGAAATCTCTGGTGCTTTGGAGTCGATCACTGTGGCTGAGTTTACTTTGGCAGTTAGAAAGATTCAAAGCGGTAAGGCTGCAGAGGTGGATGAGATTTGGCTGGAGATGTTGAGGTCACTGGGTTATGTGCTTAACATGTGTCTTCATGTAAGTTTGCATGGGGATCTTCGGGAGATCTTGGGATAATAGTGCCTATTTAAAAAAAGAGAAAAGTTTCAGAGTGTGTTCCAATTATAGGGTAATCCCACTATTCAGCCTCCCAGGAATATTGTATACCAGGATTCTGGACAGGAGATCTATGTGATGGGTTCAAGTCCCAGCACTGCCAAGCTGCCACTGTTGGGCCCTTGAGCAAGGCCCTTAACCCTCTCTGCTCCAGGGGTGCTGTATCATGGCTGACCCTGCACTCTGACCCCAACTCCCTAAAGTGCTGGGGTATGAGAAGAAAAGAATTTCACTGTGTTGTAATGTGTATGTGATCAATAAAGACTCATAATCATTATCATTATAGTTGAACCTAGGATTCTGGAGGTACAATCCAGATTCTGCCCATGCCTTGGAACAGCGGTTCTTAACTGAACTAGGTTAAGTAACATTATTGTGCTTAATTTAAAATAAATAAATAAGGTACTGGAACACCAAGGGAGAGGCCCTGGAACATATAGACAGAACAGTGCTTGAAATGCTTTGCAGAACTCAGTAGTGTATGTAGTAGTAGACATGTGAAAAAATAAGTACACCCCATTGAAATTGTTGGGGTTTTTAAAATATTTGGACATGCAAACATTTGATCATCTTTGAAACAGTGCCAATTAATGAAGTTGATATACTTGAACAAAACCACAAGTATAGCATTAAAAAAATAGCATTTTCAATCATTTATTCAACAGAAATATCAATAAATGTGATATTCTTCTGTGGAAAAAGTAAGTTCACCCTTGGCCTCAGAAGCGAGTATTGCTCCCCTTTAGCAGAAATAACTTCTTGTAGGTATTTTGCATAATTGTCCACCAGTCTCTGACATCAGCTTGCAGGAATTTTTAACCACTCTTCCATGCAATATTCTTTCAGTTGCAAGATGTTGGAGGGTTTTCTTGCATGTACTGCCTGTTTCAAATCCCCCCCACAAGATTTCAATGGGGATTCAAAGCCGGGCTTTGACTAAGCCATTCCATAATCCTCCATTTCTTTTTTTTTTTTTAGCCATTCCTTGGTGCATTTGCTAATGTGCTTATGACCATTATTCTGCTGAAAGGTCCATTTTCGGTTCAACTTCAACTTTTGGACAGATAGCCTCACATTATCTTCAAGCCCTCTTTGATATGATGCAGAATTCATAGTTGAATCAATAAATGCAAGCTTTCCAGTCCCTGAGGCAGTGAAGCAACCCCAAACCATGACATTTCCACCACCGTGCTTTGAGGTTGGTATGAGGTGCTTCTCCTGAAAAGCTGTCTTTGGTCTGTACCAAACATGTCTGTTGTTACTGTAGTCAAACAACTCTATCTTTGATTCGTCTGTACATTAATCTAAAAGGCCTGGTCTTTGCCTATATGCTCATTGGACAAATTGGCAGTCGTTTGAAATCTGCCCACTTGTATGTAGAAGATTTTCCTTACAGTGGAATGATGTATTTCAAATAATTTGGAGATCTTTTTCAATCCCATGATAGACTCATAGACATCCACAACCTCTTTTCTGAAGGCCTTACAGAACTCTTTAGCTCTTGGAATGATGACACCACACACCTCAATAGCAAAGGGAACACCAGACACTAGATATGAGAAGGGTGTAAATAAGACCGGTTCTACCTGCACTCCCTGAGTGGGTTCTAATCACTGGCACTCAATCTTGAACATCTGATTCAAATTATTTGGATTTGAAGGTGTGATAAATCTAGGAGTGTATTTACTTTTTCCAAGTGACACGTGTTTTTGGTTAGCTTAAATTGTGAAAATTACTACAAAATGTCAATTTCATGTGTCATTTGATTTGAGTGTATCACTTTTATTAATAGGCACTGTTTCAAAGAGGATCAAATGTTTCCTCGCCTAAATATGTCCATTTCTATGGGGTGTACTTTGCAATATGTGTAAGCTTTGCAATATGTGCTCAACTTCACAACCAACATCATACTCAGAATCAGATCAGGCCTTTAAACAACATAGTACAACATACAGTATATAACACCATGACCATGAATATCAATGAGAAAAACTTTCTTAGCTTGTTCAATTATCCAAGTTACTCCAGGAACTCAGTCTTGTAATTTATCGTCTCTCAATTCTGCATTTTGCTCTGCTTTTCTGGTCGTTCAGTGTCATTTAGAAATCCATAAAAGGTACCTATGGCACAGGGTTGAATTTTGTTGAAATTAGCTAATTGGGATTTTTTTATTTTTTGGTAGAGATCACACATAAAGAATGATCCTTAGTTAAATTGATTTTATTATTATTATTATTATTATTATTATTATTATTATTATTATTATTATTATTATTATCACATTATTTAATAAATGAAATACTGAACTTAACATGATTATGACCAGCTTATCCTGCTTGGATGTTGTGAATCCAATGCCATTTCTGCCTTTTAGATCTACCAAAATTGGAATTATTTTGTATCTTATAAAAAAATATATATATTTACTGTATGAACTTTTAAAATGTCTTTTTGCCATTAACACATTAAAAATCCTATGTATAAATAATCAGATAGATAGATAGTCAGATAAAATCTTGTTTCGTGTGTGTGTGTGTGTGTGCATCCATGTGTGTGTGCATGTGCGTGTGTGGGCTGGCAGGGCTGAGCAATGTGTGGAGTGTATAGCTCACTTGTGCCTGCTGGCTCCTGGATGGAATGGATGTGCAAAAGATTGAATAGATTGAAAAGTGCAGCTGAGTTCATCTTTTCACAGAGATCTCTAGCAGACGTGTTTATGCAGAAGGACGTGTAAACAAATCTACTGCTTCCTGTGAAAACTGACTACACCTCATAGAATGTGTTCACTTATGCAGTCAACCTCCATGCACACACACATGGAACAGTTGCACCACGATTCAATTCTGTGTGTCTCCTTTTCATCAGAATTTGAAAAATGCTGCTTCAGCCAAAGCAAATATAAAAACATAAACACAAAAATAAGAACTCTGTGAGACACAGTTCAGGGAGCATGGGTAGCTTCTGGATCAGCTTCTTATTTAGCATGGTCTGCTCTGACCCACAGAATGAGAATAAGCTTTGTCACACGGGGGTCAAATGAGCTTTTGGTGTAAAAAAATTGTAAAATGTGTGCGGTTTTTGGGCAGGTTGTAGTGGACACACTCAGAAACAATGCAGACTTTCCTTAAATTGGAATTGTGGAGATGATCTGCTTGAGCAAAACTGGGGGAAAAAGTCTTTCAACAAAATGCTTGTCTCATAATAAACCTACAAAGAGTGTCTTAAAACATACTACTTTATTTGTGTTTTATAGTGCTATCGTAGCTAATAAAGTTGCTCTCTATCTCTACATGCTTCTGGATCTAGCTTCCACACATGGGAACAGTGGAAAAGAAGTTTTCCGAAAAATGTTCTGGGCTGAGTTTTGAGTGCACTTCTATCAATTTCACACTGTGTAAGTTATGTCCTCTAGCTGGTTGGTTCAGAATTGGCAGGAGAGTTTAATACTCTTGGCCTCCCTTCCTTTCGCACACAGCTGTCCATCACCACTAAATACCCCATGGTTAATACAGGATTTAGGACCTCTATGCAGTTCCCATAATATAGCATGTAACTTTTGATGTATGCTTAATCCAAATGAGCTACATATGTGTGTGCCATTTCATCATGCCACAAAGACTAATTCAATTGATCAGAATATGCTTTTTAAAGCATGCACTGAACATGTATCTATGGGTGAAATATAAAATTACATATATCAGCCATTTCAACTAAATGATTGAAGTCCATTTCATAGCGCACACACTATGAAATACTGGCTAATTGAGAAAATATGTAGAAATGCATTTCAAGCCAAGATGTTTTTCCAAGCTACCTTTGCAGTCTAAGAAGATTCCTGAGGCTACTGTTATAAAACACTCTTATGTCTATGCAAGAGCATGAACAAATAGGCTATGAGTTTATTGGACAGTAGAATTTGGCAAGTGTTTTTGCATGAAGGGAGAAAAGCACTGGAATAGAAGCTGTAAAAACAGACTTAGATATACACAGAGAAGTAAGCATAACTACAACATTTTAATGCCTCTTATCCACTGTATTTCTGTGTTTCTGTTGCTTGGACAGGGCTCAGGGTTCAGAGGTGCTGTTTGTTGACTCAGGAAGAGGACCACTGAGAGGAGAAGACAGATTCCCACAAACCAACCCACCTCTGAAGAGCTAAAGTCTGTCAACTCAGTTAAGAGTCTCCAAGGAGAGAGGCAAGCAGTAATAATCGACTTATTCACCAGAAAGCTGGCTTTATTGGTTTCCTGTCAAGACCACAGCCTTTGAGCAGTATTTATCTCTCCCTGAAGCAGGCGGGAGATAAGCACAGTCTTTACATAGCTGCATGTGTTTGCAATGCGCAGTCATGTCAAAGCAGTTTTGTGCCTCGTTGACATTTAGAGCCTGCAATCATATCCTGGGTCCTGCAACTTTACTGTACCCAGGTTAATAAATCTCATGAAACGATTAGTATATGTGAATTTTTGAGCCAGATGAATGGCCTGTACATTTCTCACCTTGCCTCGATGACCTGTAACCAATAAAGATGCAACAGATTTTAATATTAACCTTTAAAGACATGGCCAAGGTAGTTTCAAAGTAAAGCATTTAGAACATTTTTCTAGGTGCTATATCAATAATTATCCCACCATATCCTATAAAAACAGCATAAAGGAACTATAGAAGAAGCTTGTAGATTCAAGCAAGAGTAAAAGTAAAGATGTGGTAATCGGCCAAACTACCTATGTTTTATCTTATGTTTTTGTGGCTTGGTTTACTGTAGCTACGTGTGTATTTTCCATGCTATTTCTTACCCAGTTGGTCTATCATGTTTAATCTAAATACATTTCATGTTTTCTTAGAGAGAGAGTGAGAGAACGTTTAACTGACGATTTTCTATCCTGGAAGCTCCTGGGCTTTTACCATTTGCTAATCTACTATCTTTACAGGGAACAGAACTGGAACTATCCTGTCATAGTCATAATAAACACACTATTCCCTCTGAAAAAGAATAGCCCAGTCTATATGCAGTCTACACTATATTGGCAGTCTACATTAGAGCTTTTCTCTCCATGATGCCCCACGGGACATCTTATTCTTCTCTCTAAAAAGTTTTATTATATTTCAGAGAGCAAGATAAACAAGAATTTTAATCCTGTTTTTGCTCTTTCTATTGAAGCTGGCTTATGGATTTGCAACTCGCTCAATCAATCACTCACTCACTTGTTTAATCACTCACTCTCTCTCACTCACTCTTACACTCTCACTCATTCACTCACTCACACTCTCACTCATTTAGTCACTCACTTGTTTAATCACTCACTCTCTCTCACTCACTCTCACACTCTCACTCATTCACTCACTCACACTCTCACTCATTTAGTCACTCACTTGTTTAATCACTCACTCTCTCTCACTCACTCTCACACCCTCACTCATTCACTCACTCACACTCTCACTCATTTAGTCACTCACTTGTTTAATCACTCACTCTCTCTCACTCACTCTCACACTCTCACTCATTCACTCACTCACACTCTCACTCATTTAATCACTCTTTCTCATTCACTCACTCACTCATTCCCTCACTCTCACTCACCCATTCACTCACTTACACTCTCACTCATTTAGTCACCCACTTTCTCACTCTCACACACTCACTCTCACACACTCTCACTCACTCATTCACTCACTCTCACATACTCTCACTCACTCATTTACACACTCTCACTCACTCACTCTCACACACTCTCAGTCACTCACTCATTTAGTCATACACTCTCTCAAACACGTATTCCCTCACTCATTCACTCACTCACTCGTTCTCTCACTCTCACACACTCTCACTCACTCACTCATTCTCTCACTCACTCATTCTCTCACTCACTCATTCATTCACTCTCACACTCACTCAATCATTTAGTCACTCACTCTCTCAAACATGTATTCACTCACTCTCACACACTCTCACTCACTCACTCATTCTCTCACTCACTCATTCTCTCACTCACTCATTCACTCACTCTCACACTCACTCAATCATTTAGTCACTCACTCTCTCAAACATGTATTCACTCACTCTCACACACTTTCACTCACTCATTCTCTCACTCACTCTCACTCACTTAGTCACTCTCTCATTCACTCACTCATTCACTCTCACACACTCTCACTCAGTCACTCACTCATTCGCACACTCTCACTAACTCTCTCACTCACTCTCACTCACTCATTCACTCACTCGTTTAGTCACTCACTTTCTCACTCACTTACTTATTAATTTAGTCACTCACTCTCTCAAATATGTATTCGTTGACTCTCACTCACTCTCACTCATTCACTCACTCTCACACACTCTCACTCAGTCACTCTCTCACTCATTCACTCACTCTCACTCACTCATTCTCTCACTCACTCACTCATTCTCTTACTCACTCACTCATTCACTCACTCACTCTCACTCACTTAGTTACTCTCTCACTCACTCATTCACTCAGTCTCAGACACTCTCACTCTCTCACTCACTCATTCACACACTCTCACACACACTCTCACACTCATTCACTCACTCACTTAGTAACTCACTTTCTCACTCATTCACTTACTCATTTAGTCAATCACTCTCACTCACTCATTTTCTCACTCACTCACTCATTCACTCACTCTCCCTCACTCATTCACACACTCTCACTCACTTTCACTCCCTTTCTCACTTGCTCAGTCACTTACTCAATTAGTCATGCACTCTCTCAAACACGTGTTCACTCACTCACTCACTCTCACACACTCTCACTCACTTAGTCTTTCACTTATTCACCCACTCTCACTCACTTATTCACTCATTCACTCATTCTCACTCATTAACTCATTCTCTAACTAACTCAGTCACTCTCACACACTCTTACTCACTTAGTCACTCTCTCACTCACTCACTCACTCTCTCATTCTCTCACTCACTCACTCATTCACTCACTCTCACACACTCTCACTCACTTAGTCACTGTCTCACTCACTCACTCACTCTCATGCTCTCTCACGCACACACTCATGCACTTACTCATTTAGTCACTTACTCTCTCACTCACTCAATCACTCACTCACTCACTCACGTTTAGTAGGATGAGGTTTCTCCACAAGGGGGAGCTATTAAGGTAGCCTTAGTAGCCTTTGTTTGTATGTATCATCGTGGAGATGACCACAGGCTGTGTAAGATGTGTACAAGATGCCATATGATGGACTGGCATGCTAAGCAGGGTGTATTCACCCCTTGCACCCAGTGTTCTCTGGGTATGGATATGCTCCAGATCCACTATGACCATGACCAGGATAAAATGAATACTGAAGAAAAATGAATGAATGAATGAATGAATGAATGAACCCATCCTTGCTTGATACAGGAGATTTCTTCAAACTTCCTAAAATACCTGAAGAAGACTTTTATATATTTAAGTTGTGTGAACTAAAATGTTAGTAGGCAACTTGAGCAGTGGCATGTAACCATAGATTTTGGTCTTATAGTATGACATTAATAACAACATAGCCTCAAACTAAATTAAGTCAAGAGGCCATCGCACTTGACTTATGCTATAGGCTACTATACCAATGAATTTTTACCCCATAATAGACAGTTAAGGTTCAGTCAGTCAACCAGCCTGCAGTCTCGTTGTCACGTGTCGGGAAACTCTGGACTCCACTTCCCATCAGCCACTGCACTGCTCTAGTTGTCACATGACCACCTGCACCTGATTCATGTTTTGGTTAATGAGCACTCATGTGTATATATAGTCCTTGTCGGCACCATTAGCTTGTCTTTCGTTGTCTTAGACCCCTGTGTTCCATGTTTCTTGATCTTGTTAGTTTATGTTTAGTTTTGCCACAGTATTCTGCCAAGTAGTCTTAGATTCATGTTGTTTATGTCTCAGTGTTTGTTTCTTGCCACAGTGTGTTTCCCAGTTGTCATAGTGTATTCGTTTCTTAGTACGTTTCCTTCAATAAATGTCATTATCTGCACCTGCTTCTGGCTCAACCTCGAATTGTGACAGAACGAAAGACCTACAATCAGAAGCAGCAGATCGCCAGGATGGATAACTGGGGCGTCAGGATGCCACCAATGTTAGTGGAGTACTTTGCCACGTTACGCCAACAGTCGGAAGATTACCAAGCTGCGCTACGAAAGCAGCAGGTCGCCAGGAATTACCTGGGCTTCAACTTACCGCCTATGTTCATGAAGGACTCCGCCATGCCACGCCAACAGGAGGAGGAGTCCAGGTACAAGGGGGAGTTTGTGGTCGGGGCTAATACCATCTCCCACCCTCCCTCCCCTATTATGGCTCTCGTTCAGCCTGCCCACTCAGCTGAGGTCGTCGCTCAGCCCGCCTGTTCAGCTGTGGACGTCGCTCAGCCTCCCTGCTCCATGGCAGATAGCGTTCCCCTCTTCTGCTCCGAGGAGACCCACGCTCCTCTCCCTGGCCGCACGGAGACCCACGCTCCTCTCCCTGGCCGCACGGAGACCCACGCTCCTCTCCCTGGCCTTACAGGGGACTTCGCTCTGCCTTCCAGTTCAGCTGGGGACATCGCTCCGCTTTCATGTTCCGACGAGGACGTCGCCCTGCTTCCCTGCTCCGCTGAGTACAGTGCTCTGTTTCCCTGCTCCGCCGAGTACAGTGCTCTGTTTCCCTGCTCGGCCGAGGTCATCGCTCTTCTTTCCTGCTCCGCCGAGGACGTCGCTCTGCCTTCATGCTCCGCCGAGGACGTCGCTCTGCCTTCATGCTCCGCCGAGGACGTCGCTCTGCCTTCATGCTCCGCCGAGGACGTCGCTCTGCCTTCATGCTCCGCCGAGGACGTCGCTCTGCCTTCCTGCTCGGCTGAGGTCGTCGCTCTGCCTTCCTGCTCCGCTGAGGTCGTCGCTCTGCCTCCATGTTCCGCTAAAGACGTCGCTCCTTTTCTTCGCTTCTCTCAGTGTGTCGCTCCCCCTTCCTGCTCCACGGAGGACATCATTCCCCCTTCCTGCTCCACGGAGGACATCGCTCCTCTCCCGGGCCTCGCAGAGAACCTCGCTCCTCTCCCGGGCCTCGCGGAGAACCTTGCTCCTCTCCCGGGCCTCGCGGAGAACCTCGCTCCTCTCCCGGGCCTCGCGGAGAACCTCACTCCTCTCCCTGGCCTCGCGGAGAACCTCGCTCCCCTCTCCTGTCCCGTGGAGGACGTCGCCCCGCTTTCATGCTCTGCCGAGGACATCGCCCCGCTTTCCTGTTCAGCTGAGGTCGTCGCTCAGACTCCCCATTCAGCTGAGGTCGTCGCTCAGCCCGCCTGTTCAGCTGAGGTCGTCGCTCAGCCCGCCTGTTCAGCTAAGGACGTCGCTCGGCCTTCCAGTTCAGCTGGGGATGTCGCTCCGTTTTCATGCTCTGCCGAGGACGTCGCCCCGCTTTCGTGCTCTGCCGAGGAAATATCTCAGCCTCCCTGTGCCATTGTAGAAGCTGCCCGGCCTCCTGGTTTTGTGGGGGACATTTTCTCCAGGGGGCCAGGACCACCAGATGGAGGACGTATAATTTTGGGCGCTCCGGGAGTAGCGCCCTTGGGGGAGGGTTCTGTCACTTATCGGGAAACTCTGGACTCCACTTCCCATCAGCCACTGCACTGCTCTAGTTGTCACATGACCACCTGCACCTGATTCATGTTGTGGTTAATGAGCACTCATGTGTATATATAGTCCTTGTCGGCACCATTAGCTTGTCTTTCGTTGTCTTAGACCCCTGTGTTCCATGTTTCTTGATCTTGTTAGTTTATGTTTAGTTTTGCCACAGTATTCTGGCAAGTAGTCTTAGATTCATGTTGTTTATGTCTGTGTTTGTTTCTTGCCACAGTGTGTTTCCCAGTTGTCATAGTGTATTCGTTTCTTAGTACGTTTCCTTCAATAAATGTCACTATCTGCACCTGCTTCTGGGTCAACCTCGAATTGTGACACTCGTGGCTTTTTGAGTGATTTCAGATGTACCTTTTGTTCAACATTATTTGAGGTAATATCATTAACCAGGGTTGCCAGAATCCAGTAAAATTTCCAGCCCAACTATATCTCAAAAACCACAAAAAAGACCTGAAACTAGCGCAAAAAATTTGGGCATTGGAAACAGGAGACATTTTCCTTTTTTCTTTCTTCTTTTTCTCCTTTGTATGGGAAACAAGGTCATCTTTTATGATGCACAGACATTACACACTCCATAATCCCATTTTCCCTCTCCCAATCTTTGCAATATATCTTACAATAGAAATGATTATGCACATCTTAGTCACATTGTCTGCATTTACACTTTATTAGATTTCATTCGGATTATTTGCTATAACACAAGATCTTGGTGGTCACAAATTATGCTATACTATTTTTTGACATTTTTCTGTAGTATTTTCTGAGCTGATATTTTTAAAACTAGCCCACCCTGGCAATGCTGACATTAACTGACCTGTCACGCACTCCTCTATTGAGTTTGGGCAGCATGCCTCCCAGTGGACCAATCTCATTTTTGATCACTATGTGTAATAATAACTCTACCAAGGATGCTGCCCCATGACTATGCAACATCTATAAAGGTGAGCAAATTAGTATAACATGTGAAACATTTTTTAATTGTTGGCCACTCAAAAGATGTAATTAATATGTAAATGGAATTTAAAAATAGATGTGATTGAGGGCTTTATGAAGATCACCATTTGTTGAACAGCTGATATACTATAAAAGCTGGGGGTAGTCCACCTTATTACAAGTTTATTGCCATGATGTGAGATCCTAATAACAATTTAAAACTAGAAAATTAAACTTACTTGAATTTTTAGACAAATCTTTTTTTTCCTGTCAAATTAACTTCTTATACTTACATTGTATTATTATTATTGTTGTTGTTGTTGTTGTTGTTGTTGTTGTTGTTGTTGTTACAAATCTTCTCTCCCCTTTTTTGGTAGTGTATAGAAACATTTTGGGGTTTTTTTTTACATTTTACTGTATACTACAAACCACAGCCATACCAAGCAGACACTATGTGCACAGCCATCATGGAGCAAAACTCTATTTTAAAGGTATGATATAAAACTTATTAAACAAAACAACTCATGTTTCATACTAATGTTTTCAGGATTTATTGCTATCAGGTAGACGTTGACTGTAACACAATCTTTTGTCCAGTGAGACCTATTTAAAAGAAGCAGATAGCAATCTGATTATGATCTGCTGGTTTGAATTTGAAAAGAGTTCTGGATTTTACTCTCTCTCTCTCTCTCTCTCTCTCTCTCTCTCTCTCTCTCTCTCTCTCTCTCTCTGTCTCTCTCTCTGTCTCTCTCTCTCATTGTCCTATTGTTAAAAGTCTCTGCTTACACTTAAAAAAAAAAACATACATCAAGCAGAGGCCCCAAGACAGAAAATTAAAGGAAGCATCAGAAGACAGTAAATAAGGAGAGAACTAGTCACAGATGGAATACAGTGAAAGAGAATGAAAAAAGTGACAGACAAGTGTGGATGACACATAAAATCACACAAGAGGGAATTCAATATATTGTACTTTAGAAGTAATTTTTTTCTGTTGAAAATAGGTTATAATCACCAAGACCGCTCCATCACAGCTCAGATGATAAGAACTAAATGTAACTCATTTTGGCACATCACAGCTCACTTATGCAAAAGTCACTATATTAATACTATATATATATATATATATATATATATATATATATATATATATATATATATATATATATATATATATATATATATATATATATATCAAATGTGTGCGCGTGTGTGTGTGTACGTGAGGATGGGAAGTCAGTCCACTGCAGGGCACCATGCGCACACACACACACACACACACACACAAACACACACACACACAAACACATCCAAACCCAGGGCAATTTATGCTGTGTTCGAGGTGAAGTTGCAACCACTGAAAACACTCCCTTAACTTCCAATTTCAACTTGTCAACTTGGGGTAATCTTGTCAACCACCCGTTCCTTCCCCGTTTACAGAGTGACATCAAATAACTGTGCACGCTGTGAACAGTGTAAAGCACCCCTTCCATAATTTTAAATTAGTTTATAGTAGTATCGTTTTTTGATTGGTTAATAAACAGACACAGTACTTGGTTGAATCTCAAACATTGACCATACTAATCAATATTTTGAGAAGGTAATTATTATCAATAGAATTATCAATAATGTTAGCCGGTTAGCGTGTTGCCAAGTGTTGTCCGCTGTTATTGCTGTGCTGCAGTTTCACTCCATAATGTTGAATGAATGTTTGAAGTTCACTATAGTAGACCAGTACCAGTAGCCACGCAGACCTGTAACTGTAAAAGTGCAGTTAAAGTAGATTTTTATTAGCTTTACATGCTCTGACAGAGCAAGCAAGAACAGGATTTCATTGAGGTGTTCATGTTTTGGGGTTGTTGTTTTTTTTCCCACTTTGCACCTTCAACATCCCAAGATGGAAATTACCACTTACAATGCACCATGAATGCAGCACTAGTATAGCCAATGCACGTACAGCCATGGATTGGGAGGTGGGGGACTCTATATCTGTGAGGACGAACATCCAGCAATCTACACAATTTTAGAGAAAAATATATAAGATGTATTGTCATCAGTGGGTTCTTCTGGGCAATGAAAGGAAAATCCTTGTGATTACCTATCAACCTGAAAAAATAAAACAGAGCACTAATCTACCGTGGGCCAGGATTGCTAGCATTATTGGCCAGTTTGGACTGGAGTTTCACAGCAACATTGCTAGAGCTTAATTATAATGAAATTCATGAAGCAGTCTGTCATCACTCTCCCCAACCCAGGTCATTCTTACACACCCTACTGAGCCACACACATGCATGTACACATTCTAACTAGCACACAAGTGCACATACACAAAGACACTCTATATGGAGTCTGAATATTTCAAAGACAGTAATCATTTTTCATTGAACATATTGTAAATCATCACAAGGCTGTTTAAAACACTGGTCATGTAATAATTTATTGTGACATAAACAGCACATATACTGTATAACATTTACACATACTTACATCTGAACCTACTGAAAAAGCAAAGTATTGTAGTGTGTAAAAGCAACACAGGAGTTTTTGCTAATGTGGACCAGAGTTTCAGAGAAATATTGTTTGAGTTTAGTTAACCTAAACTCTGCCTTAGGGATTTCACCATGACTTGTGCATGCTGAGTGCTATAAAGGTTTATGATCACCTTGGACACTGACCAAAATAACTACAGGGAAGTCCAAAACATCCGCTGTATGACCCAGAGTTTTTCTGTGGACTAATTGCCTCCCCAACTGAGATGCAGAGTACTCATATCTCAATGTCCACTGCCATGGCAACGATTCTCACTTAGGTCAACAACAGGGGCGATAACTCTGAGCAGCAGAGCTGAGGGATCATGCTCATGTCTACCTAGGGATGCTGGGAAAGCCATTATCTAATCTCCACACAGTCCCTGTGCATGGATATTTTACCTTCAGTAGATATTAATAATGCAGAACAGGATCTGAGTGACATTGCGCCTAGGGACAGTCAAGCTAAGTGGAATATGAAAGCTCATCTAGTGGTCTATAATGGGAGAGAAACTAGGTATAACCTGTCAGATTCTCTTCTGCCATGTAAAAGAGTGTCTTATGCAACAGCACAGTATTGGAATGCAGCACTTTTAAGTAATGGAAAATTTTCTGGCCCAGGAAGAAGACATCCCTTCATTCTGTTCATCCCTTCATTCTGGCACAAAAGATTATTTAATTATCTAACCTACAAATTCTACACCTTACAAATAATGCAAAACTTCCTCTGACCATAGAATAACAAGATTTGGCACTAGGTTTGATGTTCCATCTGTTTACAAGGCGAATTATGTCTAAGTGTATTAATATCCCCAATTATGCTTACCGAATCTGCAGTCAAGAATTCTTGGCATATATGAGAAAATAAAAATTCCATGTTTTTTTACAATACTCTCCTTCCTTGAATGAATTGTGGGTCATTTGTGGTAATGAACACATCACTCAGTCAAACCATTTATTAACACACACACACACACACATTGGAGTATTTTTGGTAAGGATCCATGAATTCATTTTAGATTGCAGCTGTGACGAAATATAGATGATTAAAAGGACAGCATTCAGACTTCAGCTGAACATGGAGAGCAGAAAACATGATGAGCTAATAACAAGCACTGTGTTATTTTTAGAGTGAGCTAAGTTTTCTTGAATCATTGCTTTATACCGAAGGTAACTAAAGGGTTTTTAAACCCCAGCATACATATTTGAGATTTGAAACTAGTAATTTGAAAGTTTGTTGTTGTTGTTTTTCATTCAATGCAATGTGGTAAAAAGAGAATAAAAAGGCAAGAGCAGAAATGTGTGCATGTGTGTGTCCTAAGTGTGAAAGATTTTTTCACTGTTTGCTTTGGCCTGGTATCTTGGCTAGATCGAAGGTTCAGCTGGATGAGATTCTCAGTTGGACATGAAATTCATGAGCCAGTCTGTCATCACTCTTCCCAGCCCAGGCCATTCTTACATACCCCACAGAGCCACACACATACGCACTGGCACAGAAATGTATATACACAAAGACACTTTTTGTTTGGACTCTGGACAAGACAATGCCATTTTCTCACTGAACATATGGTAAATAATCATCAGCAATATGACCCATTAAAAATGGGTTCCAAAATGCATAGCTGTGATTTACACAGCACATAGTAGATAACACTTACACCTGCTTACATCTAAATGTATGGAAAATGCCTTGTAGTATTGTAGTATGTAAAGAAATTACATCACACAACCTAGTCACATTAAACATACTTTCTTTCCCTGAGTCAAAACCTTAAGCATAAAGGCAGTAGGACTGAATGAGATCCTGCTGCTGATGCTGTGGCACAGTATACAGTATGTCATTCAGGCTGCAGACCCATTTGCTGAAGGTCCAAATATCCAGGTAGAATGTAAATGTCATGTTGCATGGTTCAGGAAAGCTGTCTGCCCAGAAGCTCAACACCTGCATACACTGCAACCAAGTGCATAGCATGAGAAGTAAAGGCATGTTCTTTTTCTTTTTTCAAAATGAAGCAAAATCCAAATTCATGCAGACCAGCAGGACTTATTTGTTTGTTTTTTCTGCTGCTTTATTGGGATCTTCACTCTGTCATGTCTAAGTTTTTGGAGTTCGCTGTATAATTTTTTCCACCTTCACACAGGCCTCTTTAATAGATACTTACATGTATCTAATTAGACAATAAATTGAACAGTAGCCACCTCTATTCTTTCCACAAATATCTGCACACCTGCACAAGAAAATCTGCACACCAGTACAATTTCTTCATTCAAAGGATCATATTACTTTCAACCAAGTATTTGTGATCAGAGTTGGATGTAATGTGTTACAGAGAACTGTAATCTAATAACTTTTTTTGATAACGCTGTAATGTAATGCATTACATTTTAAATTTATGTAATTAGATTACAGTTACTGATGTCAATAAAATTATGCTACTTGCATTACAAATTTATTGTTAAGAAAACAATATTAAGTAAAATGCATTTTTTAAATAAATCTCGTTTTGCCCCGAAGATTTCTGTAGCCCCAAATAACTTGGAGCGGTTTGTCACTACGTGACTGAACATCAGTAAAAGAAGACTGCCTGTAATTTTATATCTTCACTGAATGGAGGCGAGATCAATCAGACAGGGTTTACAGGAAAATACGTGGAAATACTTGTGTCTTATAGGCTGACATCTCTCAATTCTGCCAAATGCTAGCTCACAGTGTTAGGAAAAATGGATATACGCCTTTTTTTTTAAACCAGTAAATGGGTTGAAACTGAAACACTAACATCCTCTGAGGCTGAGCTGGAAAACAATGTGTGTAAATGTCTATATGAGTTCCAGTTTACATGAACATAATATGAGCAGAGCATAAGGAAAGATAATGTACTTTTCATGGCACTGTAGCAGCTAAACCCATACAATTATAGCTTAGTTGTGCTTCCCCTTAGTTAGCGACACCAAACTAGCCTAGTTAGAAAAGTTTTATATTTTATCGGTCTGGTAGTCCTACAAACAGTCACAACACCGAGGCATGTTTTATGATAAATCTGAAAAAATAAATAAAAAACTTTTTTCTGATCATGCTTTAGATTGACACACACTAAAATTACTGAAAGAACTATGAGTTTCACTCACTTCAAGCACTTTACATATTATAAAGTGGTTTTGTTTTTGCCTTCCTATACTAACTTCCCACTAACAGGGTTTTAGCTTGACTGTATTCTTAGACCCGGCCTTTGCATGTGGAGATTTTGATAAATAATACAAACCACGTAAGTAAGTATAAACGTAAAGGCATAGGACTATTTCACTATAACACTATTCTAGAGAGAAATCTTCCACCAGCTGATGACAATATTATTTCAAAAGATTAGCAAGACATGCTATAGACTAATCAGTATAAGCAGTACTTTACAGTCAGTTCCAATATAAATTCAGTATGACTAGCTGTGAGACATTCTGACACATTCAGAGCTAGAATTGTATGTACCTTATGTGCTTTACTGTATATGTCAAATTTAGCTGCTGAACCTAACAGAACAGGCAAGTATAATTGTGTATCATCAACAAAGAAGGAAACATTAATGAATTAATTCATTGATTTATTCCAACATTACCAGCTATATCGCTATGACACCCAAAAGCCAACATTATGTTTCTTAATTACATTTTCTAGAGGCGTTAAATAAAAAATTATAAGTAGCCTTGAATGAGACCTTGTGCAATACCATATTGTATTCTTTTAGTTACAGTCAAAATGAGCATGCATACAGTATGTATGTGATGCCATGCAGTCCAGAATCCATAGTGTATTCCTGTCATAAGTCCATTGTTTCTAGAATAGAAGATCACCATAAACCGGAATGAATGAACAAGCCAAATTCAACGGTAGGTATTCAAAGTTATTTTACAAATAAATCTTCTGTTGTATCATAAGTTCTTGAAAAATACAGAAAGTAAGCCCTGCATCTATTTATTGTTCATTTTTTGACGTATTTATTTTATACCTTAAAATATGTTTCATTTCACTTCATCAGTCAGTGACAACTGAACCATGTAAATGTAGAATTCTTGTTTTTTTTATTGCATTAGTAAAAGTATATTCACAAAAAAAAGAGAAGTATGAAATGCAGACATTCCTTTCATTAACTTTGCTTAATGCCATTAATCACAGAGTTACAAATGGTTCCACAGACTCATGTTAAACTGGATATCAGAGTAAGATTTACTACAGAACTATTTTACAAAAAAAAAAGGAGCAAAAGGAAAAATATCTGAAACACCCTGAAATATGAGCACCAAAGGAGCAGCTCGGTGTATCGAGAAAAAAAAGACAGACAGTACATTTATTAACTTTCACATTCAGGACTGTGTGTACTATTTTAATTAGCCCCCAGTTGTTATCCTAACCCTTTCTCCAAACAGGGAATGCAGCAGAGCATATAACTTCAGCTGTGTAATGTTACTTTGCTCACTACATTGTATAAGTTACAAGTTCAAGCAGGCAAAATGGGATAGAACTATAGACAATTTCTCTTAAATGTTTGTTGCTAGGCTGATTTTAAGACAATATAAATCTCAAATGTCTATGGCATGGTCAGCTTAGACCAGATATACCAGCTACAAAACATTAGACAACAAGCATGCTAATTGTTAAAGGAGCATTCCGGACATAAATCTAGAATTTAATATATTATTTGTCATTGTATGTAGTATTCTGTTTCCTGTTATTGTATCACTTAGTGTCAGTATTATAACAATATTCATACTTACAATACCCAGTATGCTTTACACAAATATGTAATTCATCCATTCTGAATCCCTACTCTCATCAACCAATCTTGACCTCTGAGTCAGAAACGTTACCTTTCCAAGCCAACAGAAGATGGTTGTGGTTACGGGCAATTTGGAGGGATAATTTTGATCCAAGGAGCCCCATAGCTTGTTGTCTCTCAGCTAAGTAACCAACCATCAAATCAGAAATCAGTGTTGTCATGGTAACAAAGGGCTTAACAGACTTATCTTGCTAGTTAGCTAATATGTCAAATTTATATTGCCTAGGTAATCCTACCTTGCCAAAAATCTACATCAAGAAACTAACTAGCTAACACTAGATAGCTAGGTCATGCTCATATTAGGCAGTTGCCTATAATGAAAACATTTAGCTAGCTAAATTTGTTTATGTCATCTGGTTGGACAGCACCTCAACTTTCAGTGCAATAACGTCCTTGATGTTGTAATCGTACAACATTATGCCTTGAACCTTGCCCACATACATCAATAGACTTGCAAAGAGATTTAAAAGCAGAGAGTTACTGGGTCTTCTGCCAAAGAAGATGCAGTGAAAAGAGTTATTCAACCTGTATTTAGTACAAAAACAGACCAGATGAGGGAGATTTCCATGCCTGGTCAACTAGACAAAAGGATTCAAACTAAGGCAGGACAACTGGTTAATGTCCATTTCCAAATGCTTGTCCTTACTAACTCTTACTAGTAAGCTGGCTAGTATGATCACTAACACAAAGGTAGATCATCATGTAACATTGCTAGCTAACATTATGGTGGCTTGTGTATTGTTGCTAACTTTAGATATTTAGCTTTGTATAATTTTGAAAGACATACAATTGCTCTTCTTGCTAGTGCAGTTCTTCTTCTGTGTATTCTGACACAAACAGATATGGGTGGATGTCACCTCTGCAACACTAGCTAAAAAAAATGAATTCTCATCCGCTGAGTCATTTCTGTTGTTTGAATAATCCATTTACTCTAAATATTCATTCCTAACCATTGTAGTCAAATTATATTGTATTGTATTTGTGTCCACCTCCAAGATATGTAATGTGGAGGCGTACTTCCAGTATTCAAACCAGAGACTCTCAATACTGAGCCCACTGCATCATCACTGTAAGGTGCAAGGGTAATGTTTACAACATGATGGTTACATTTTTTATTATTATTTTGGCCAGACTGTCTCTTTAACTAGAAGTAAAATATGAAAGTTGTGGCTTCAGAGAATATCAGCTCTACATTCCAACTTATCAGGCACTAGAGCAGTGATATATTTGATAAACAACAATTGTCTCAAGCCACTGAAAAGGCGGGCTTATAATATCAACCTTCATAAATAGCTTTCTCTTTCCCAAGTACATGCACTCAGAAAAGCCTCCAACATTCTGTCACCTAAGCAGGGCCAATGCTTCCAATATGGGAGACCAAACTCCAGGCTACTCAAGACTGTTAACAATAGTGGTTAAGCTTTATAAGTGACAAGGGGCTTGTTAGTAACGGTAAAAATCCTGCTCTGACTCACTTGCTGCTATGTTCAAATCTTCTTTTTATGTAATTCTGCTGGACTGCTACTTTAACCCAAAGCATGGAGAAGTCTGGAATGCTCAATATGTCTGCAAAGCCAGATCAGAGGTACAGTTTGGCATCTTGAATAAGTATATGTTTTATTAACCCTTACATGCTGTGCATATTCGAACTCTGACCAGGATAAAGTGGTTAGTGAAGATGAAGGAATGAAGGAATCATGAACACTAACATTCCCTCTTTACCCCACCAACTAACATCAATTCTTGCAAATATGGCAATAATATGGCAACTTAAATCTTTGGAAGTCTGACCTTTGCAAATATGCTTGCATGACTATCCAACAGCTTATAGGAGTCTACTTAGACATACATTATACTAGGAATCCCAGCATATGTTGCATTGTGGTAAGCATGTCCACTCAAGGAGACTCTACTTGACCTTTATCCCAACTGGTCTCTTTAGAACAGTGTGTATGACCAAATTATTTTAAGGGTGTTTTTTTTTGTTTGTTTGTTTGTTTGTTTTTCTTTCTATTTTCTGTTTTCTTCCTAAAAAAGTTTCTCACTTGAATTTTGTTGGTTGCTGTATCACATTATAGGTGAGAAAAGATCTGCCATGATTTACCTTACTTTCCTTTTTTTTTTAACCATATTAACCTGCCAGTTTAACAGGGCTGTGTAAACTTTTTATATTCACTGTAGTGTAGAATAATCAAGAGTGTTCAAGTTTAGGAAAGACAGTACGTTGTGCACACTGTTCTAATTAGATTATTCCCATCAGAAATGGAAAAACCAATTGTGTTTTAAGGGTCTGAAGCTCATTTAGTAATTATAAAGCAGGATAGAGATGGTCCTTACTGCTGCATCTGTTGTTTAGTAGCAATACAATAATCTGGTCAGCTGGGACAAACAGCGCTTACTATATAAGGAACAGACATAGAGAGGGGAAACAACATTGCTAAGTTGTCAGTTATCCTTGTATACAGATGAAAAAATTTCTAAGTCATTATTCATCATTTTCTACAGAAACTATGGTTGTTAAATAAAGAGTAGTATCACTCAGAAGTAAGTAAGTTTGATGGCTTTACCAAACAAACTGTATAGCATCCTGCTGAAGTATTCGGGGACTTTTTTCCTCACCCCCAAACAATTCCTGGACATTCCACCAGGCACTCAACCTCTCCCAACCCACTAATGTAATTATAATTTCAGCCAAAGGAAGAAGGTGTTGGAGCTGGGTCAAAATGTTCATGCTAACATGCAAGATATTGTGTCAGTAACAAGCCAGAATGATTGATAGAGTCATAGTGTAGGTTTATTAATACACATTACAAATGTCAATGTCAAGAAACAGTCCAAAACCCCAACAGCCAGAGAAATATAAATTCAAGTAAACAAAAATAAATGGAGTTTTAATCCAGAAAAGAGGGAAATAATACAGTCAAAAGCAGTGAAGCAGGCCTACCACAGTGCTATCAATACGATATTGTCTTAGCACCAAATACAATATAGCTAAAATGACTATTACCAATATCCTATTCATATTCTTAATCAATTAGCTACAGTGAGTAGAAGGCACAATAGTGTAGTTTAAGTTTAGGTATGATACATTTGTGAGCTTAGCACCCCTATTTCAGTGGCATCAACCTACCTGGTAAAGAATGTAGTAGGGGTTGTTATCTTTGTGAATTTAAATTTGCTTCTTTTAAAATTGTGTTTTAATCAAAGTTTATACAAAGCACCACTAATCCAGTCTAGAGCACTGGGCACTAAGGAAAGTGCATGATAATATTTGACAGTAACCAAAGTCAGTCACAGGTATAGTCAGTCAAAGACTTCTTCACCGAAACTTTCTTTTTTGCAAACAAATGTGGAAATCTGGAGGGCTGAACATAACCCAACCTTAACCCTTGTGCTTCCTTAGGGACATTTTGGTCTTTTTCATATATATTTTTTTTTAAATCATTTTTTCTGTGTTAATGTAAACAGCATAAATTTTTGCAAAAGGTGTGTATTTATATTGGAATTTAAATATTTCACCCTCATTTGCTATCATAAATCTATTTTAAAGTAGTTACACAAAATAGTTACACTCAATTTTGAGTGTACACTCAATTACAAAAATGTCCCCATTGAAACCCATTCAAACTTGTTTATTCATTATTAAATGTTTATTCCCCATGACGTTTAAGCATAAAATCATGCATTCTGTGTTACTCTTTTATTTTGTTGACAAGGATTCAAAACATTGAATTTTTTTAAAAACATTTATCTGAAATGTGTACTATTTTCTGAGCTTTAGTCTGTGGGGAAAATACATGCTATTCCTTTTTTCTGATTCTGCTGTATTATAGAGCGCTGCAGACCAAATGAATAAATGATGCAACTATAACTTTGTGGGTGTGTTTGTATGGATATCGGAGTTGTGGTTTGTATGTGTGTACTGAAAATTTGATGTCTGTATGAAAAGTTTGAAAGAAAGAAATTATATTCTACTAGAAATCACAAATCCCACCCCATGTATACAAGTCAAAGAAGGTTACTGAGCTTTGAAGATGTTTGCATTACGTAAACAACACGGTGTTTAAAGGGTTAAAATTCTGAAAATTAATGAATGTTTGGTATTTATGATCAGCAGTGATCCTGGTAAAAATCAAAGTCAGTGAAAGTGTAAAAAAAAAATAGTAATATGTAATATTTATATGATAGTTTTTTGACATGGACATTTTTGTCCTTTATGGACCTGAGTAGTAGGTTGTTTTTTGTGTCTTTTGTGACCTATGTGTAACTTTTTTAATTGACACCCAAGGGTTAAAGTTTCATCTATAAAGTCCTCTAGGGTTTTTTTTTTTTTTTTTTTTTTCTTAGCCAAAGAATAAACTCTATTTCTAGGTATAGCTCCACCAGGAAATACCACACAATCTCGGGGTCTATGTGGGGATAACTGTACCAGCTTTTATTCCAAAAATATTGGCAAATTTATAATTAAAAAAAGAAGAAATGCCAATTGTGGTGTGACTGATTGAGCTTTGTATTGGGGTAGGGGAGAACCACCACAATGTTAACATGCTTGCTTTCATTAAATGCGTGTATGAAACTGTGAATTCATTATGTGCATATACAAGCTTATGCACTTATACAAGCAATAAACACTTCTTCATGTTCATTGAAAAAATTTTGGATTCGTCCACTCTTGCTGGGGATATTTGTGAAAAAACAAAAACATTTTGTGCTTTTTCTTCTAACACAGCTTTTTTCCTTACATGTTGAAAAACTGAAATCTAGTAACATAGTTTTCACTTTTTGTGCATGCTCATTCTGTTTGCAAGATTGTGGGAAAGCATGGGTGCAGTACAGCACTTGCATCATCCCATCGTTACTGCAAATGGGTGTTTGTTCTGCATGCATTTCTCCATATGTGCATTATGAATATGCAATGATTTTTAAAAAATTACATCACATTTTCCAAGTTACCCTGAAAGGCATACCAATGGAATAATGAATGTATGATGGTTCATTATTGATTTTTCTGATGTAAATGTAAGTTTCTGCCATTTTATGAGTGGTGTTACAATTTACCTATGCAATGTGACAGTTGTCCTACTCTGCTTGTACAATTGTTACACAGGAATCCTTTTGGTGTCAGTGAAAATGTACAGTACTTGCTGACAGTATGGGTAAACATGCACATATGCATGATGTTATATGGAAAGTATGAAATCTGTCATTTAGATCAATGTTGCACAATTTAACTATGAACCAAAAATGTTACAGTTGTACAGGCTCTCTCCTCTCATAGCAAGGAAAATGATGACATGATGATTAAGAAAGCGTCTGCTCCATTGGATCATCTTCATAGTGCTCATGACATAGAAAGGCATGCTGAGCTGGATTTCAGGAAAATCACTGAACACAGGGATATTGTCTCTTGTTGAAATATGCCTTTCACTTTAAACGTACACAAGTGGAATATCTATGACTCTCGTCAACTACCACAAAAGACACTGAGTCAATTCATACAGAATCGTTTGTCTCTCCACCAGAGCTCTATTCTGCATTGGTGAATTCCTTAGTCACTGGCGGTACGGAGAGTACTCTCAAACACCTTTCCTCACTCAATGGTCTATGACAGCTGAAGGACAATTGATATATTGGTCCAGATTATGTAAGCATCCTCTGCAAACCTGGCCTGCAAGTTGACAGTATGCAGTAAAGCAGAAAAGGTTCATTCCAGACACTTCTGGATATTTTTGTGAGGAATAAATGAATGTATTGGTATTGAAGATCAGATCCATTTACCTGGCACTGTGGCTGGTGAGATGATATATAGATTTTAATCATTTGTAAAACTGAATCCTATATTCACTGTCACAAAATGTTTTTGTTTATTTTCTCCACCACTGTGGAGAACTGTTCCAGGTGGTAGTTTTATACCTACTGTAGATTAGAAAGTTCAAATTCAGGATTTTTTCATAAATCTTTACTAAATGACAATTCTCGGATAGAAAAAACACATTATTACAAGTAACAGTCTGTGCTAGCTGCATTAAACTGTATTATATATCTTTCGTTTATTTTGAGAATAATATTGCATTATTAAGACATTAATAATAGTCAATTAGAAGAATTATTACACAGAAATATTACAAGATAACTACTTAATTACATTTAACTGCTGATGTCACCACCATTTTGAGTGCTTCTGCATGACATTGTAATGGTCAAGTGGTATAAGTTGGAGCGCTTAGAAAATTCCTAGTTTACATGTTATAGTTTACATGCATTCTACTAGGATATGAATGCTTTTTACAAGTTGGAATCTTGTAATTATGGCGTGAACACAGCTTTACATCAAGTTTATCAACAACTGTACCAACTCCAGCAGACACTACCCTTGACCAGACAATCTATTCACCAAACATCCAAAAGGTTGCAGAAGTAAAGTCTTTGATGGCAGGGCAGTACAGGAAATGGGGTACAAGTGCTTGTTAATTGACAAGAAAACAAAAAAACTAAATTCTGTGACAGAAAACAATAATATTTCTGATAGTCAGAGCAGTAAGGCCAGACCACTATGGGATGAAAACAGAGGAGCTCGTTAAACCAGAACTCATGCTTCCAAAAAAAAACGGAACAGTCTATAAATAAAACAAGGTATACAATACATGACAACAGAAAATAGGGTAAAGCAGTCAGTTAAAAAAATGGTTACATTTAGAACAACAAAGTGTTCTGAAATTTTGTCCCACTGAGGGAACCCTTAAAGGTTTTATGTAAAACAAAGTGTTTCCTCATGAGAGAGGGTTTATCTAGAACCCTTTTAGGAAGTTATGAACCCCCAAACCTTCCAAAGAACCACTGAGGAGTGTACAGTGAGTGACTATTGGAACCAATTATGATTGAGGATATGAGTGGTGAGTGGTGAAATCATCACACATTGATGTAAAAGCTACATGCAATTAGAGATTTTCTTTAAAGAGTACTAGCAAATGTTTCTGCTTTATTCCAATTGTACACTCAAAATTTTATGATTTATAGATATGAGAACTTTAACCATTTGGATCTGAGATAATGAATTGCATACATGTTCTTATATTCATATTATTTCCTTGGTTTTATGTTTTATAGTCTGGTTTCTGCTCTGGGATCATTAGGAACATATCTAACATATTGCGCAAAATACAATATGCCAAAAGGTTTGTATTACTAGTTGAATTTGGCAGTTCTAGAAATTTTGAAAAGAAAATGGCACTGAAACAAAAGGATTAAGTGGGCTATAAAAAAAAAAAACAGTCAGCCTTACACTCCACCTTTTCCAGCCTTGCCAGTGCATTCTGCAGTTTCTGTTACTCAGTATATGTGGGTGCTAGATTTATCTGCTCATCACTTATGTCATTCTGAACACAGCTCTGGCTGCTATATTAAACAGATCACAGTCTTGCTGAGTCCAGTGATGAGCTTGCGCTGCACCGAGGCAAACAGCAGTGCTTTGCACCTCATCTATTACTTTAGGGGGTCAAACTCACTGAGCCAGTGCAGCTGTTTAATAATTAGCATTGAGTCTGCAGGAGCAAATATATTATGTTGTGTTGCTGCTGAAAAAAATGCCTCATTAGTTCTTCAGTAGCCTACTGTGAGTCATTTGTACTTATTTAAATGGCTCATCCGAAAACAAAAATAAATATAATATGAAAGATGCATCTAGGGAGTCACTATAGTAATTAATTATGTAATAAATGTAGAGAGGCCAGGAGTGATGGACAGGAGATCTGGTACATGCAAATGCATGCAAAAACCACTCAAATCACAGGTTTGAAAGAATCAAGCCTTATCACCCAACATCTCCAGACTTGTTTATTATATCTCCCGCAATAGTTGCAATCATCTGTATGTCAGGGAACCCAGAAGATTGCAGAGTACTTTTGGATTTATCATTTCCAGTGGTGTGACGCTTCAACATCAACAGACATAACGTTAAAGGCATCTTGTTTATTGTTGGTAGTACTTGCTATGGCAGCATTGAAGGAAGAAATCATAGGGATAAAGTTAAAGATAAATCTACTCTGTTGGAATTTTAGAACTCTATTGAATTAATGTTATGTTATAGAAAAACAACCAATTATCAATTTTCTATAAGGGACTATAAGGTCCAGTATGTCCTGTATCCCTGGAAGATTTATTCACTATCCTGCAATGTTTAATTTCACATTACACACTACACATTATTTAAAATGACTGACTGTAGCCCATTTGCTGCTATGCACAATTGGTCAGCCAACTCTACTCAGCCCATCAGTGGAAAGAGTCCACAAAAAGACCACCAGATACAGTCATGTGAAAAAATAAGTATACCCCATGGAAATTGTTGGCTTTTTTGACATATTTGGAAAAGCGAACATTTGATCAGTCAGATGGAAAAAGTAAGTACACCTCTACAATTAGCACACCTTCAAATCCATATAATTTGAATCAGGTGTTCAAGATTGGGTGCCAGTGATCAGGACCTGCTTAGGGAGTGCAGCTGTCTTATTTATACCCCTCCCATATCTAGTGTCTGGTATACCCGTTGCTATTGAGGTGTGTGATGCCATCATGCCAAAATCTAAAAAGTTATATATGGCTTTCAGAAAAAAGGTTGTGGATGTCTATGAGTATGGCAAGGGATTTTAAAAGATCTCCAAATTATTTGAACTATATAATTCGACTGTAAGGAAAATAATCTACAAATGGTACAGATTTCAAATGACTGCCAATGACCAGTCCAGGACTGGCCATCCCAGTGAATTCAGCCCAACAGCAGACCATCTGATGCAAAAAGAAGTCTCCAAGAACCCCAAAATTTAATCACAGGATCTGCTAGTTTGTCTTACAACTGTTCAGAATCAGAATGAGATTGCACAAATTTCACCTGCATGGGAGATGTGCAAGGAAAAACCCTTTTCAAGGCTGCGGTTTGCCACTGAGCATATATACAAAGACCAGGCCTTTTGGAATAATATGCTCTGGACAGATGAATGAAAGATAGAGTTGCTTGGCTACAGTAACAGCTGACATGTTTGATGCAGACCAAAATCAGCTTTTCAAGAGAAGCACCTCATACCAACTGTGAAGCACTATGGTAGAAATGTCATGGTTTGATGTTGCTTCGCTGCCTCTGGGACTGGACAGCTTGCATTCACTGATTTAATTATGAATTCTGCATCATATCAAAGAGGGCTTGAAGATAATGTGAGGCCATCTGTCCGAAAGATGAAGTTTAACCGAAAGTGAACCTTTGAAGAGCATTATGATCCTAAGCACACTAGCAAATCCAGCAAGGAATGACTCAAAAAAAAGAAATGGAAGCTTATGGAATGGCCTAGTCAAAGCCCAGATGTGAATCCCATTGATATGTTGTGGGGGGGATTTGAAACAGGCAGTACATGTAAGAAAATGCTCAAATATCTTGCAACTGGAAGAATATTGCATGGAAGAGTGTAAAAAAAAAATTCCAGCAAGACTGGTGGTCAATTATGCAAAATGCCTACAAGAAGTTATTTCTACAAAAGGGGGCAATACTAGTTTCTGAGGCCAAGGGTGTACTTACATTTTCCACAGAAGAATATTACATCTATTGATATTTCTGTTCTGTGGTTTTGTTGAAGTATATAAACTTCATTAATAGGCACAGTTTCAAAGATGATCAAATGTTTGCTTGTCCAAATATGTCACAAAAGGCAACAATTTCCAATGGGGTGTACTTATTTTTTCACATGACTGAATGTAGGTGGTGGACCATTCTCTGCATAGGTCCCACAGTCTTATGCTGTAAGTGTGTATATATATATATATATATATATATATATATATATATATATATATATATATATATATATATATATATATATGTGTGTGTGTGTATATATATATATATATATATATATATTTTACAAAGCTCTCTGGTTCCATCTACAGGACATCAGCATTCACATGTACTCACTTCCTGTAACTGCTTCTGATAAGGGTCACAGTGGTTCTGGAGCCTATCCTGGGAACAATAGGTGTGAGGCAGGAATACACCTTGAATTTGATGCCAATATCTAGCAGGGCACCTTGCACACACACATTCACACCTAGGGGTAATTCATCTAAGCAAATCCCCCTAATGGTATGTTTTTTTGGAGGTGGGCGGTAACCAGAGAATCTGAAGGAAACCCACGCAAACACGGGGGGAACATGTACAGAAACTCCAGCAGAAAGTAACTCTAGCTCAGGATCGAACACAAGACCCTGGAGCTGTGAGGCAGTGCTATCTGCTGCGCCACAATGCCACCTGGACATCAACAGAAATATGGAAAGTACTGACCATAAAAGCCACAAAGATAAATGTTTTAAATAATTTTAGTATTTGCTCATTTAGCAGTACTCCAGAAACTGCACTATGCAAATAAATTTTTATTGTACACTCAAATAGTCACACTTTGAATTTTTCCCTTATAACCCATTTACACATTCCCAGTTTTGGCGTAATTCCCCTTACACTTAGAAATCTTCCAGCATTTTACAGCCATGGTTCATACACTTCACCCATAATTTTTGTAGGAGATTATTCAGAAGTCCTGAGAGTTTAGAACTGAATCCACTGACATGCAAAAAGTCCACTAGATGGCAGGACACACAAATTTTCCATTAGCATTAGCAAAACAGTTTTAAATGCATTTACCTTAAACCCATTCTTAGTATACTTGTCAGTGGTTACAATGTAATACATTATAATAAAATGCAACATGCAATATTATCCTACATGAATGGAATGAACAAAGGAAAAAATGAATGAATAAATAAATGAATACTGATGAGACATTAGGGCAAGAGCTTTGTAGTATATGCATAAATATTTGATTGTGTTTAAATGTACATACAATAAGTCGGTAATGTTAGAATACTAAATAAATTTCTCAGTCCAGTACTCTGTCCTGTTATACAGCTTTTTACAGATGGTATTGATGTTAGCATTTGTTGCTACCATACACACAAATTAAGTTTCCTAACTCGAGTTCCAGGCCCTGCGGTCCTTCCCTGTAAAGACATTCACGAGTAAAGTAAATACAAATAGTAAGAAAAAGAGAGAAGAGAGCAGTACTGCTTTAGTTTAACACAAACAGTTACATACTTCAAGATCAAGGCTTGGTTGCTTGGCAGCTGCTTGGCTGGATCAAATCACTAAGGAACCTAGCAAATAATATAATCCACAATAATGTTGACTCCAGACTAACATCATACTCAATCAAGGTAGCACATAGCTTCTTGTTCCTTTACAGTGTCTATTGTTTTGGTTGTCTGTGCATTTATAAACTATTTGACAGGCTCATAGGACTGAACCCTTTAAGAAAATTGTTTAAATGGTGAATATAGGTCCCCACAACAGTCACAGAAAAAGAAAAAAACAACAACATGACACCAGCTTCAAAATAATATGATAACAATGTAGTGTATGACCTTAAGTTATCCATGTACCCCTGAAGCAATGCTGAGCCTGGCTTGCAAACAGTTCCACACAGCAGCACTTCAAGCTTCATAGCTTCCACCAGCCTTCATTATATTACAGTTTTGCAGAATGTTACTGAGAGCTATAAACTCTAACAGCTGCTACAGCATCATGCTGTGAATGAGCCTACAGATCAAATTGTGCACACTGTGAAGATGTATCTAAAACATTTCAGCAACATGTAATTTCGGTAAGAGTTTCTGTTGTTTTTCCTAAATGGTTAGCATCCCACTGGTAGAAGCCAGCCTACTTGAATGATAGTTTACACTTAGGAAAAGGGGAAAAGAAAAAAGAAAAGTTTATGTACAAGGCCTAAAAACAGAAATGCAGTATATGTACCATTATTAAAGGTAAGTGATGCTTCAACTGAAATTACACATGTTTAACATACTAATATGTTTTAGATACATGTTAGATGCAGGCTTGTGTCTTTTCTTGCATTGATTATTGTAACTCATTGTTTACTGGGTTGCCAAATAAGCTAATGAACAGTATGCACCTTGTTTAAAATGCCACAGACCAACTTCTAACAGGTATACGAACATACATTATGTAGTCAAAAATATGTGGACACCTTTTTGAACATCCCATTCAAGATGTAGTCCCCATTTGCTGTTATAATAACCTGCACTCTTCTGGGAAGGCTTTCCACTAGGTTTTGGAGATTGGCTGTGGGAATTTTTGCTCATTCAGTCACAAGAGCATTAGTGAGGTCAAGCACTGTTGGGCAAGGAAGCTTGGAGCACAGTTGGCATTCCAGTTCATCCCAGCATTTAGATGTCAGGGCCTTTTGTGTTCTTCCACTCCAACCTTGGTGGCAAACCATGTCTTCATGGATCTCGCTTCATGCACCTGGGCATTGTCATGCTTGAACATGTTTGGGCCACTTAGTTCCATTGTAGAGAAATTGGAATGCTACTGCATGCAAAGACATTCTAAAAAATTGTGTTTTCCCAACTTTTTGACAACAGTTTGGGGAAGAACCTCATTCTTGTTTCTATTAAAAAATGTCCATTTTGTATGATTCTACATTATTGATGATTATTCTGTTTTTAATTACTCTTATTGCTCATATTCTTGTTGTTGCTTAATTATGTCTATCTTTGTATAATTGCTGCCACATTATATCCACACTTATTCTCTCATTTTGTGTGTTTTTAATTCCATTGAGAAGCATTTTATTATTATTTAATGCTAAC